>NC_040041.1:37871770-38003252 GCF_003713205.1 Coffea eugenioides
ACTTCGCAAAAGGCCGTCAAGGGACAAGCTATAGCCGATCATTTGACAGAAAATCCAAAGGACGAAAATTATCAGCCGCTCCATACGTATTTCCCTAATGAGGAGGTTTTATTTGTCGGTGCCGTAGAAGATATGGGCGAGCAGTGCCCTGAATGGAGATTGTTTTTCGATGGTACAGCTAATTCTTTTGGAGTCGGAATAGGAGCAGTTCTTGTATCCCCGGAAGGGAAGCATTACCCTGGAGCCGCTAAATTGCAATTTGCCTGCACAAATAATATGGCCGAGTATGAAACATGTATTTTTGGTCTTAAAATGGCTTTGAAAATGGAAGTTAAGGAGTTGATAGCATTCAGTGATTCAGACTTACTTGTGCACCAAACATTGAAACAATGGGTAACCAAAGATTCAAAGATTCTGCCATACCACTGTAATTTGCTTAATTTGGCTAAACAATTTCAAAGTTTGGAGTTCAGACATCTCCCACGAGCCCGAAATGCATTTGCAGATGCCTTGGCCACCTTATCTTCTATGATACAATATCCAGACGAATTAGGAATCGAGCCTATCCGAATTCAACTCCAAGACAAGCCTGCTCATTGTTGGGTCATAGACTAAACATCTGGCAATAGCCCTTGGTACAATGATATTAAGGAATTCATCAAAATCGGGTCTTACCCTCCGGAAACTAGTGCAAATGACAAGAGTTTCCTGCGCAGAATGGCCTCGAAGTTTTTCTTAAGCGGAGAGGTATTATACAAAAGGACCTCAGATTTGAACCTCTTAAGGTGCATCGATGAAGATGAATCTCAATACATGATGATAGAGGTGCATAGCGGCGTCTGCGGACCTCACATGAATGGACATTTGTTGGCAAAGAAAATCATGAGAACCGGGTATTTTTGGCTTACAATGGAACGCGATTGCATAGATTTTGTCCGGAGATGTATTAAATGTCAAATGCATGGCACATCATACGCGCTCCTCCCACCGAGTTGCACAGTATGATTGCCCCATGGCCCTTCTCGATGTGGGGTATGGATGTGATTGGCACAATTGACCCTCCTGCTTCAAATGGACATCGATTTATATTGGTGGCAATTGAGTACTTCACCAAATGGGTCGAAGCGGAATCATTCAAGCACGTGACAAAGAAGGTGGTGGCAAATTTCTTAAGAGATCACATCATATGCCGATTTGGGGTGCCAGAAACATTGATTACAGACAATGCCAAGAATCTCAACAATGAAATGGTGGACGGGCTATGCGAACAGTCCAAAATCAGACATCGCAACTCTGCCATCTACAGAGCGCAGATGAACGGAGCCGTAGAGGCACAAACAAGAATTTGAAGAAGATCACAAGCATCGTGATTGGCATGAAAAAGAATCGGATCATCCGAACATCAACTGGGGCTACTCGCTCATGTATGGAATGAAAAGCATCGTGATTGGCATGAAAAGCTCCCTTATGCACTAATGGTGTATCGGACTTCTATCCGAACATCAACTGGGGCAACCCCCTACTCGCTCATGTATGGAATGGAAGTTGTGCTACCTGCCGAGGTCGAAATCCCTTCATTGCGTATTCTAATGGAGACCAAGTTGGAAGAAACTGATTGGATAAAGCAGCGTCATGAACAACTATCTTTGATTGATGAAAAACGGCTTAATGCTATTTGTCACGGCCAATGTTACCAAAAACGCGTGGCCCGGGCCTATAACAAGAAGGTCCATTTGCGTACATTTGAGGAAGGCGACAAAGTGCTGAAGCGGATTTTGCCAGTACAAGATGAGGCCAAAGGCAAATTTGCTCCGAATTGGCAAGGGCCATTCATTGTTCAAAAGGTATTACCTAGCGGAGCACTCATTTTGGCAGAAATGGATGGACAAACATTTTCTCAACCTATCAATTCGGACATGTGCAAGAAATTCTTCATTTGATTATGCAAAACTTCTTTTAGAAATTCGTGCAAATGATGAAATGCAAGTCAGGCCATCTTCTTTTCCATTTGAAACATTCAATCCCTAGTCGTCCCTTTTGAGCTATCAGACTAATAACTTTCGTTTGGCAACCCTTGAGGATTGCAAACCCCACACTGGGGCAAATTTATTGTGAAAAAAAAGGAGAGAAAAAGCCCCACATTGGGGCAAATTTAATTTTCTAAAGGAAAATGCAAAAGTGAGGAAATGCAATGAAAATGCAAAAAGAGAAAATCCGATCAAACTGGGGCAAAATTTTCCTCAGTTTTTTGTTCAAAATGCGAGATGACTTCAAAATGATGCAATCTCAGGTTATTTCACACTTTTCATTAAAAAATCTTTGCTTTCAAGCCTCAGCTTTCTTAAAAACACCCTACCTAATCTCATTACAAAAGTCCAAAGTCCTGGCTTTCGTCACTTGTTGTATTTCTATTAAGAAGTTACTAATCAACTGGCAAGTGATGTCCACAATGCCTTCGCTTAAGCTTATAAGGGAAGCGCATTTTACTGATGCCAGCGATCTTCAACTTATTTTCCTGAGTCGATTATGGGCAAGATTTTCCTCTGTTCTATAGGTGAAAACCCGAAAGGGCACCTCAAAAAAAAACAAAAAAACAAAAACAAAAACACAAAAAAAAACAAAAAAAAAAAAGAAAAGAAGAAAAGAAAAACAAAACAAGAGCAAAAAGGGTGGGAGCAACCTTGGTGAAAACCCGAAAGGGCGTCAAGGTAGGGTTCTGCAATGAGCGAGCACGAGGAGGAACAGCTGGTGACTTGGTTCATTTGGATTTCTCTTCGTTTTGTAACACTTCTGTCAATATTGAATTCCGGAACAAAGATATCCAGAGATTTGAATGTGACATCTGTTGGCCAAAAGCTATGTCTCACTTTGAATAGATATTCTTTTGCAAATACATTCCTATGAAGTTCATTTTTCCTCAATTATTTGTATTCATGACATTTTCATGGGTTTAAGCATGATTGATTGTGTTTGCATCCTTTTGCATATTCATCCCTGCTTGATATGTGAATTTATCTTACATACATCATTTTTTTTAATCATTGAATTTTAATAAATGACAATCCCTGTGATTTGTGCAAAATATACCTTGCATTCGGTCATCTTTTGGAAACGGTCGTGATTCGGCAGGGCCCGTTACACAGATCTCATAATATGGTTAAAGGCATACCTGATCAATCTGGACAGAATCAGAAAGTCTTTGAAGTAATAAATCCAACTAAATCAGATACCACAACAAAAGTTGACAAAGGCATCAAAAGACTCATGTTTACACGATTCTCAAAGGGAACCGGATCAAATGATGGTGGCAATTTCTTTATTCTTTCTCTTCTGCAGGAAAATTTCATGCATGGAGGAAAACAATCACATCTCGCACTCGAGTCGGTATCGAAGGTTTTCCAGCAAACAAAGGCAGATTGGAAAAATTGCAATCAGGTTTGATCAAAGGCACAACAAAACTGTAAGTATACTGGAATTCTTTCCGATTTTTAAGTTTTCTGTTTCGGGTCAGTCCCGATTTTAAATTCCTTGTTCGGGTCAGTCCCGTTTTAAATTTCTTGTTCGGGTCAGTCCCGTTTTAAATTTCTATCTCGGGTCAGTCCCGATTTTAAATTTCTCTTTCGGGTCAGTCCCGATTTTAAATTTCTGTCTCGGTCAGTCCCGTTCGGGTCAGTCCCGTTTAAATTCCTGTTCGGATCAGTCCCGTTTTAAATTTCTGTCTCGGGCCAGTCCCGATTTTAAATTTTTGTTCAGGTCAGTCCGTTTTAAATTCCTGTTCGGGTCAGTCCCGGATTTTTTTAAATTTCCTGTTCGGGTCAGTCCCATTTTAAATTTCCTGTTCGGGTCAGTCCCATTTTAAATTCCTGTTCGGGTCAGTCCCGTTTTAAATTCCTGTTCGGGTCAGTCCGTTTAAATTTCCTGTTCGGGTTAGTCCCGTTGTAAGTTTCTTGTCCGGGTCAGTCCCGTTTAAATTTTCTCTTTGGGTCAGTTCGTTTTAAATTTCTCGTCCGAGTCAGTCTCATCAAAAGGGGTCAGTCCTCATTTCAAAAACGGCAGTCGTTCGACTAGTTTGCAGGTAAGTATTTGGTGTCTACTTTTTTGTCTCAAATTTTTCCAAAACTCAGACAAAGAGGGGCAAACTGTAGACACCAAATTTTTAAATAATTTTTATCCTATTTTTATTTTTGTTTTTAGTAATCATTCTTATCTATTTTTATTTGTTAATTTCATGATTTTAGTTTTTAGACTTTTAGGATTTGTATAGCATTTTAGATTATTATTATTATCTATTGTTTTATTTTAGTTTTTATTTTTGCATTCGTTTTTGCTCTTTTAGCTGTTTATTTTTATTGTAAGACTTTTAGCATACAAATTTGTCAAAAGAGAAAATTATTCATAAAAAAATATGTTTTTTTATTGTTTATTAATTGAAAAAGAGAGGAAAAATCATTAACCAAACACAGGAAAAATCTGAGCCTTTTGTTTTATTTTTTAGTTTTGTTCATCCGAGTTTATTTGAATTGTTGTTTTTCTTTACTTAATATTATTTTTCATTTTTGTATTAAATTGGTATGTTAAAAAAAAAAAAGCCGCACATAAAATGATATTATTTTCACGAGAGATTTTTCTAGTTTTTCTTGGCTCCCAATGGATCGGATGGCTGAGGTTTTTGGTAGAAACCAACCCTTCATCCTCACCTTTAAGGTGAGGGTTTAGGGGTTATGGTTTCATATAAAGGGAAGAGAGAGCAGGAAAGAAAAAGGGGGGGCGGAGGAAAGGAAGTTGAGTGACGGCTGAAAAAGGATTTGGCGGCTGAAAATCTGGAGAGAAAAGGGAAGCTAGTCGACGGCTAAAAAAAAATGAGAGACGAGAAAAGATAGAAAGGAAAGAGGGTGAGGGACTGGAAAAGAAAGAGGGAAGAACTGAGGGTTTCAGAAACAGCGAAAGGAAGGAGAGGAAACCGAGCTTCGGGGAAGGCAAGGCTGAGGAGTAGAGGGGCAAACGACCGCCACCACTGCACCACAATTCACCAGCATCGCCAATAACCGTCATCGGAAGAGCACGGTAACGCATCCTTACCCTTTTCTCCCTCTTAACCTTTGAAATGAGAATCGTGCAACCTGTCTGTGTTTTTCCCTTGTCGGTAGTAAAAAAAGTTTTTATCTTTCTTGAAGTTTATGCATGATTTCTGGTTTAGGTAAGGAAGTTTGTTGGGCCGACGAAAGTCTTAGATTTGTTATTGAAATCAGTTTGTGTTATGATGTTTACGTGGGTTTCGCGGTACGATGTTTATCTGGATTGCATGGGTTTCATGTAAAGAGGGAACCAGGGTCTGATGTTTGCACGAGATAGGGAAGGGAATCAGATTCCGATGTTTATCGTTTTGTGTCGAACAATGTTTGTTTCCTCGCTGTTTTCAGGGTAGGATAACGATAACATGTGGTATTCTTGTCCAGATAATCTGATATGTTAAGGGAAAAATTAAAGTAGCTGCATCGATTCCTTACGTTGTTATGCTCTTATGTGAATTTTTTATGTCTAGAAGCCAGAACTTTATCTAGGTAAGGAGAAAGAAAGCTCCGCAATCTGTGAAATAATGTTGATAAATTGGATTTGCTGGGTAACTAAAGTCTTATCTTGCTGGAAAGGTTGAATTTTGTCGTTGTTTGATTAAGATGCAATGCGCGTGATTAGGAACTTAGAAACGAAAGCCATCAGTTGCTTTTATCTTGTTTGGTTTTGCTTGTCTTGGAAATCTGGCTTGGAGTTCTCAGCAGATGGTTATGGGCCATTAAAACGTTTGATGATCCTCTTGTTTGGGTTTTAGATTGCATGTGGCTGAACTGTGGGCATAAAAATCTGCTGCAATAGGCCTGAAGTTCTTAGCTCGTTGCAACAGAAGAACAAATAACGTTCTTTTCCTTTTTTTTTTTTTGGTTTGCTGAAGTTCATGGAATGGCTTGAATTTTCTTTTGGTTTGCTGGTTGTTTGGTGGTAATCCCATACATTTGTTGGCGGTAATTTGCAGCAATATGGTGCGGCATAGCAGCAGACCACAACATGTCATTTGCTTCATGCCTGTCGTTGCATTTTGACACCTTAGCTGAAGGTTTGTGTTCTTAGACAGTGGCCTAGGTGTAGTTTCATTCTGAATGCAGACAGCCTTTCCTTCCTTTTTGGTTGCCGGTGTTTTGTCTGTTTGGAGTGTTTGATTTGCTTGCCCTTTGAATGGGATGCCGTGTGCGTGTTTGGGAACATAGGAGCAAAGGCCAATCAGTTTTCTTTGTCTTCCTTTCTTGGAAGGTTTGAATAGTCGAAGTTTAGCAAGTATTCAGACCATTTGATTGCATTTTGTGTTCAAAGGTTCATTAGATCTTTCCTCTCCCCTTTGTTTTAAGTCCTCGTATTCAGTGCTTGAGTGAGTTGGGATTTCGTTTCGGCTAAATGAAGATAAGTTGTAGAAATAATGTTGGTTGGGGAAGTGGAATTGCAGAAACATAAGCTTCTTCGTAACTTTGCATAAACTCTGTCTGAAAGTTTTCCCAGAATTGCATATTTCCATTCTAAGTTTTGACTTGTTGGATGAGTTTGATGTTTTATTGTTTAAGGCCGAGGTTTTGACGTCTGCCTGAGATTATATGCTAAGGGGAAGCTATACCAGGAAACTTAGAAAGTTGGTTTTTCTTTTTCTGCCGCAGCATGTGCTTCCTATTTGGTTATTCATTTGATTTTAATGGTTTGTTGTTCATGATTGGTTTGTGTTAATCAAGGTGTTTAGTTGTTCAGGGATGCTGAGTGATGTTTTTCGCTGGCTCTTGTTTGAAGTCTTGCATGAAGTCTGCGTTTGAAAGCTTGAAATTGCAGAAGAAAGCTTCCTAAGCTGCCGAACACCTTCTGTTGCAGAAAACTTGTCTTTTCGTGGCTTTTGCATGTTTTTGCATGCAAAAATAGCTTTTAAAATTGCATTAGGAGTCCTTTGCGCGTTAGATCATGATTGTGTGATAAAACCACTTCATCTCATGCATATTTTTCACTTTCTATGGCCTTTTATCATTTTGTATGATATTCCCCTTATACGTATATCCCTTATCCCTAATTTCCCTATATATATACCCCTATATGATACATGACATTAGACTTGCATTTCATTTTAGAATTAGGATTAGGGTAGTGCATTTGCTTGATTAGATTAGGGAATAACCCCTTGAATATAGGATATGGACGAGTTTGGCTTTCTAGCCTCAGCACGCTCGTATTCCCTCTATTAAAAGGGAAAATTGAGTCACGAACATTAGTCCACCGTACCCGACATGATGCATTCCTTTAAAACATGTATATTTCTATAATTATTTTGTCCTTTTCCTTTTCTTAGAGTCTCATATTTTTGCATTATTCGTGACTTCTCCAAAGGGTCATTATTGGGCATCACAATTAATGTGATTGGCACCATTCAAGTTTTGAAGAGAAATTTTGCCCCCCGATACCCCCCAAGATCTAGGGTTTGCATTCATATAGTACGTCCAAATGTGATAAATCTTTAGATTAAAAATAAGAAAATTTTTGACTAAATCGCGCAACTAGCCTTGGCTAGGTCGAAAGGGTGCCTCGGATTTTTTATCCTTGCATTCCCTTTCTTCAAATGTGACTCCCGAACCTTTTTCTTTGATTTACGTAGATTTGGAGTCGTTTAAAAAGGGTTTTTCCATTTTTTCTTTAAAATTTCATTTTAGGTGACTTGGTACACCTTAACTCTATACCAAGTGGCGACTCCATTTTTCATTCAATAAACCCTTTTTAAACTATATTTTGGGTCAAATCGTCGCATTTTCATGTCCCATTTAGACCCACATTTTCTTTATTTTCTTTTTTAAAATCAAAAATACATTTTTATTCAAAAATAATCCAAAAACTCCATTTTTCCTAAAACAAATTTATTTTTCTTTATTTTTCAAAAATGGGGCGCGACAGCAACTTTCTAAATTTCATTCACTACCTCTTTAACTTTTAATTACCTAATATGGTTGATGTCAAATAGTTCCAACTCATTATTTAAATTAGGAGAGGGTTGGGTTAGGTGATAAAGTAAGAGGAGTTGTACGTTTAAGTGTTTTGGATTCAAATAATCTCACTCACAAATAAATATATATATAATAAAATAAAATAAAACTCATTATTTAAAATATTACATAACAAAATTTAAGTTCTCTCCTTGTAACCATGACCACTTAAAGTATTAGCTTGTTTAGTTGTTTAAATTTCTAAAATGAATTTAATTATCACCAAGACCCATGTTAGCTTGTCAAAAGCGAGGATATTTGGTGGCTGAGAACATGGCAAAATGGGTGAGATGGACGGGATATTCTTGGCTCAATATGAGAAAATATTGGTTCATGTTCAAGTCTATCCATATTCATTTTGGGACTTATTTGGATTCAATATGGGAAGTGTCCAAATTAGTCCCGCACAAATACCCAAAATAGTTTTAATTGATACTGAGCCAATACATTTATCACAAGCTTAATAAGCCTTTTATTAATTTTTTAAAATTTTTTATTCAAAATTTTACCCAGTATTAGGAGAGTTTTTAAATTTCTTATTGTATTAGCAGAGTTTAGAATATAATAATTAACCTTGTACTTCAACTATTTATTGTGGGGAGCTAATAAAATTTTTTTTTCCCAGTGGGCCTTAATTAGGCTTAACGGGCAAGGCCTGTAAAATATTTAACTGACCCAATAAAAGCGGTGTATGTAACGCTTAATTGCTTTTGATACGTGGCGGTGTAAAATTGGTTATACATATTTTTTATATCATTAGAGATCTAGGCTGAATACGATTGACTGAAGTCAAAATTCAAATTTATAGACAAACTGGGCAATGGAAAAGATTGTTAAAGCGGATGAAGGGAATAAAAGCGCAACGGATCTTCTGTCCCACACTCTGTGCCATTCTCTGTGCCACTTTTTATTATATTGTTATTTCTCTTTCATAAACATCATGTTTTAGTTCTTTTTTGTTTACTTATGATTCAATAACTATTAATTCAGTAAAAAATAAATACAACAGCTTCAAAAAAGCAATATATAATAGAAAATTAAAAAATACAGCAGAAAATGCATAAAAAATCTCATTTTTTATGCATTTTGATTTTTTGAGTTTGTTAAATTTTGTGTATTACTGAATTAATAGTTATTGGATCTTAAGGAAACAAAAAAGAACTAAAACATGATGTTTATGAAAGAGAAATAGCAATATAATAAAAAGTGGGACAGAGAATGGCACAGAGTGTGGGACAGAAGATCCGTTGCGGAATAAAAGACAGTGAAAGGGAAGGAGAAAAGCTCCGTATTTAATATACAATTGAAGCGTCACCGGCCAAGTGTAACTAAGCATTATTGTTCAAGGCTATTGTTAGATGAGAGAGTTGTAATTTAATTTTTAAAATACTTGGACCTCATGATCAAGTCTATCTTCAAAAAAAGCTCCGTATTTCAAAATGCTCATTTTATTGTCAAAATAATAATTTCAAACGCAAATTTCCCTTCTACATGTATACTTTGCATAATGTTAATATTTGAAAAATTAATCTGCTATACACTAATAGCATACAGTATCGGGTTTAAATGCATGATGAATTTAAAATTTTACATATATATCGTGCATCATACTTAATAGTATATATACTACCGGTATATACAAGATTAACTTATATTTAAATTGTGAAATGGTCGTATTGGCCTTAAACATGCAATAAAGTTCTTGATTGGTCGTGATCGTGACGTATTCTTTTCTTTGCTTTTTTTTTTTTTTTTTTTTGTAAATGGGTGGCCTTGAATTTAGGACCTTCTATTTGCAATTTTTTTGATTTTACTGTCCAATCCAACCCTCTCTCCACTTATGAAATAGAGAACATGACATTTTGAAAACTTTCTAATTTTTCGAGTTCTCAAGAAAAATACTTTACATTTGGGCCATGTTCAATTGTAATTCAACTCTTAAGTCCACAGGCCAATTTGCAGTCCATACACTAGATTTGGAATTGGGACAAAACGAAAACTCAATATTCTGCATGCAACTAACATTTTTCCCTTTATACCTTTTAACTAGCTAATGATTTGGGATTTTGTTTTCAAACAGAAAAGGCATTAATTTTTAAACACTGACATTTTTTCACATAAATGGGTTTAGATGAACGAACATGAGAAGGCTCTAAAAGTCTACATGAATAATTTGAAGCACCTTTTGCGCTATGAACTGTGACAATTGGAAGCTGATTTTTTTTAGATAATTTCAGAAACCTTTCCTGAGAATTCTAATTCTGATAGTTTCACTTGATACTTTCAAATTTTAAAAATCTCACTTAAATCTCCTACTTTAAACTTTTTGTAACATTTGAAACCCATTTCAAAATATAAAATTAAAAAAAAATCATTTTGAGAGAGAGAATATAATTTCCTTCTAAATTTACCATTTTCTTGTGAGTTCTTAAATGCCATAACACATCAAATTTATCTTTTAATTTTTTAAATTGGTCGATGTAGTACTTTAATGAAAATTTAGAAGTTGATAGTAAGATCGAAAAACTCTTTAATAGTTTTTGTGTCATAAGTTTAGACAAGAAATATTAAATTATTTAAAATTATGAATGATTTATAATACTTTGAAAACTATGATAACATCTTTTTGCACCAGCTTAATAACAATACAAATAAATTTGTATATAATTTTTAGCATATTGTATCTTTTAGTTTTCAAGCCATCAATTTGAAAAAAAATCAAAATATGTAAATGATTTGTAAAACTTCTTAAATTAACTCAAAACACTTCGGCTAAGATGCGTAGAAGTCGGATCTTGTGGCAGCGGGACTTCTCTCATGTTGGACTGTTTGAGTCAAGTAGAATCACTTAGGGTGCATAGTTTTGTTGGATATCAGATTCAGTTCCCATCAAATTTGAAAAAGTTGACTCTCCCATCGACTTTAAAGCCATATAGTGAAATTTGGCCAATTGGTAAACTGCGTAAGCTTGAAGTGCTTTAATTAAACTTTGACTCCTTTATGGGAACAAAATGGGAATTGGAAGAAGGGGAATTCCCCAAGCACCGATTCTTGAACTGTCGGGATTGAGTGTTCGCCGGTGGACTGCAACATCTACTGATCAGTTTTCCTGCCTTGAGAAATTGGTTTTGCATGGTTGTCCGGGGCTGGAAGAGCACCCTTCTTGTTTAGGGAAATCTGCGCCTCTTGTAATGATTGAGGTGAAAGGGTATGAGTCTAATGAAAGTTCTGTAAAGCAAATTGGCAAAGAACAGATGGAAAATGGAAATGAGGCTCTAAAGATTGATATTCAAAGGCATTGGCGATCCAGGTACGACTCCTTAGTCCTCTCATCACGTTTCACCATGATGGGCTTTTCATGTGTCTACTTGATCTGGGACAGCGTCAAAGCAAAGTGGGATACCACTCATTAGGTCAGACAAAATACTTCAGTGCCATGTGTATATGTTGAATTAGTTAATGATGTAATTATTCATGTTTCTTGAATCAATTTGTGTAAATTCCCAATTCCTTGGCTTTGAACTTCATGCAGCTATAGCTTTGTGATTTCACTGGCAAGATGACAGGTGCCGAACCTGTGCAATAATAAGTACCTACTCAAGAAAAATACAGATTTTGTATATAGCGGTGAGTAGGGTCGAATCCACAGGGACTGGGGATAATTCGTTTCTTCTAGAATCCAAAGTATGGGGGGGTTCTTGGATTAAATGCTAACTAAAGAAATTAAATGCAGAAAATAATTAATTAGAAGAAATAACTTAGAGAAACTCTAGCCAAGGATACACTTCAGAAATGGTTCACACACTGATCATTGATTCAAAGATAATTCCAACATTTATTATTAGAGTGGTTATAGTTGTCATGCACGCGATAAACAACCAACCTTTCCTTACTTTCTCGATAGTTAAGGTACGACCGTTAACTATTTCTCTAACCCAAAAACAACCCAAGGTACGACCGTAGGATTTAATTTCTAGATTGCATTAATAATTAGAAAAGCCCAATCCTAACTAACAAACACGCTACGAGGGTTTGTTTAAGTTAGATCGTATGTTTCCCTGACATAAACCCAATTACGCCAGTTGCTACTGAGATAGAGATAACGAACAATTACGGATTCAATTACCCCTATTTAGCAAAATAGCCTATGTGAATAATTAAATATTGCGCATCTACTCAATCACTCACACGAGCTATAGCAATTAAAAGCAGGAAACATATAAATACCAATAAATTAAGGAAGCAATTAAAATAAATTAGATCTCACAGTAATTGTTGAACCAAATCTTCAGTTGTCCCCTTGACTAGAATTGAGAAGCTAGTTCTCCATTAATGGAGAACCAGCTGTGCAAGAATAAAAATAATAGCCGCCTTAGTGTTTGATAAGAGAAAAATTGAAGGGAACAAAAGATTGGCCAAAAGACCAAAAGGCTCTCCGAGAGAGAAAGAACGAGAGAGCTCCCCTGAAGCCAGCGAAGGGATTGTATTTATAGAGTCCTCGTGCGGTTGTCTCCAAAAGAGACCCAGTAGTCTTCCTGCTTTTGTGGGTCAGCACGTTTAGTCAAAGAAGGAACCCAATCAATTGAAATCCAATTGAAGTCTTGTTGCCAAATGACTCTTCACGTGCAAATTGGCTAAGTCAGCATTGTTCCAGAATTGTCACCCGCGAAGGAATCTCCAAATATTTGGAAGTTTGCACGTGGCCAACAATCCCGCAAATCCGGCTTTGGACTTCATACTTAGGCGTGCCCACGTCTAACTGACAGGAAGGCTTCAAAAGTTAATTTTCCAGCGCCTTTTGCCCCTAAATGCTGCAATTCGCATAAAACACAAAATCTCAGTAAAATCCACCGATTAGTGCAGTATTTAGTCCAAATAAATAGGAAAAGCACGTGAGAAGACCGACTAAACTGCACTCTATCAATAACCCCCACACCTAGATCATGCTTGTCCTCAAGCATGAGAACAACAAATCAAGTAATCGGATTCAACAATGGCTATTATTCAAATCTTCTATTGCCAAGATACAATTAAAATAAATGTCAAGTATTAGTGGCAATTTGTAAGAAATATCTCTCCAGATAGCTTTCAAGATCAAGAACTCTTTCAATTTATGATTTAACTAATCTAAGAATATAAAATATTCAACCAGCATTCATAAGCAAATGGTTCGACTATTAAGAAAAATCTCAACAATAAAATTCATGGATTAGCGGGCTAGCAATTCATTCATATTTTTCACTATTAGCACTTTTTTTTTTTTTTAATACCTCCACTTGATTGATTTTTTTTTCTCGGGGGGAACGCTTAGTTTTTAGCCATTCAAGCGTTTTGACGCGAACTCCGACATTGGCCATATGAAAGAGCCCGGTTACTCAGCCATCATCGCGTAAAAACCACATACTTATAGCTGTCGTCGCTTTTTGACGCGAAAGTCGACATTTGTGGTGAAGACTCCCGGTTACTAGGCAACGATACTAGCGGAGTATAGCCTAATACTATTCATAAATAAGCACCAAAAATAAAATTAAATACCACACAAACCCGCTTCATTTCTTAAATATGGAGAACTAAAATTAATAGTTGAACCAATTTGCACAAAAAAAATGCTAGACAAATATTTACAATGCTTAGAAGAGTTAACCAAAAAGTACAAAAGTCACACAATCTCAAATATTTACCAAAGAGATACCCTTAAACTCAACCATGTCATACTCAACACCTTAAAGTGTAAAATCTTAGCAATAGAAAAATTTGAGACATCTAACCATCGTTTATCAGGAATAATCACAAATAAGCACAAAGATAGGCAAAAATTGGTCAAAATTCGACAAAGTCAAACAAAAATTCCAACAAAAATGCCTACACTTGCACTTTTCAATAAAATGCCAATATACTACTCCCCCCACACCTAAATCTTGCATTGCCCTCAATGTAAGCAAAGAAACAGCAAAACAGAGATATTGGGGCAACGACACTTCCCTTAAAACGGAGGAGGGCAGAACTGAACTACGGCTGTGGAGGGAAAGGCGGGCGGAAACCCACGTGATGGAGTTACTGTGCTAAATTCTGGGCCATCCCACCCATTTGACGCTCCATCCGATCCATTCGAGTGTCCATTTGCTCTTGCCCTTATTTTTTGGTTTAGTCATTGGAAATCAGAGGGCAAGGTGGAGGCAAGGAAATGGGATTCCAAAGAAGTCAACAAACAGCCAACAAAGCAAATGACAACTAAATACAGCTTCCAATCACAGACAAGTGCAGAAACGGCCGATGAACACACCCCCAAGAATTAATTAAACCTGTCAGCAGCAAAATTTTTTTTCCAAATACTACCAATTCAACCCAAAAATCAATTAATTAGATAAACATAGCAAAATTCCCCCAAAAACTAATTAAACAGACAACTAGAGTAAAAACTTTCCCCAAATATCACTGGTTGGGCACAACGTTAACCAAATAATCAACAATCAATCCACAGATATGCCACAGCACCCAAACAAGCACAAATTTTCTGTCCTCAGCTAGCAAATCAAAAATCTGACCTCAGCTAAGAAATTAAAATCTGGCATTAGCTAATAAAAGCTAGTAATCTGGCCTCAGCTACTTAGAGACAGAAAAATAAAGAAAGAATTCACCGGAGGTTTGAATGGCTGTGGGTGAAATGGAGGGCAGGGGAGGACCCAGCACCGCGCGTGCGAACACGCGCTGGCAAGCACGCGGAGGTCGCGCGCTGTGGGCGCTGCTGCGGCTGAGTTGCTGCTCGATCTGCCTGGAGGTGAACTGGAGCTGGAGATTGAGCGAAAGGGACAGGCTGCGCGAAAAGGGGCAACTACGGCTGAGTCGCGTAGAGGGAGGCGCGCGACTGGTGGTCCGTACGCACGGCGGAGCGCAAAAGCTTTTTTTTTTTTTTTTTTTTTTTTTTTTTACTCAAGGAACCTCTGGCTTAGGCGTGAGCACGCCTAACTGCCCCTAGTCTTTTGACCATCCGTAAAAAAAAAAATTTTTTTTTTTTTGATCCTTTAGCGTGACCACCTGGCGTGGGCACGTCTAACTGCTATAGAGTCCGCAGATCCTGAACGAAAATTTCTTTCCCTCAGGCGTGACCACCTGGCGTGGGCATGTCTAACTGCCACTTTCCTGCCACCAAGCAACAAATCACTAAATGCAACTAACACTTAACAAAAACTCCAAAAACATAAGAAAATTAAAACAAAAGCCTTGGGTTGCCTCCCAAGCAGCGCCTTTCTTTAATGTCTTTGGCTAGACATTGTCCTGTTTATTCATGGAGGATAAAATCGCGTAGCTCGCTTCAGTGCTTCATCTTCTATGTGATCCTGATAGCCCTCGTAAATAGAGTAATTCTTGAGCACACGAGCTACGGTCTTCCATGGACCAGTAGATTGCGCCAAACAACCAAGTAATGACCTTAAATCTTCATTCACTCCTCCATCACAAGCACTTACTGGTTTGAGATATTTTGCCATCGTGACTCTTAACTTGTTCCTGTCATGAAACTCAAAATTTTCTTGTATAATAAAATCAATCTCACTAACAGAAATTAAAGAATAAGAGTCAGGAAAATATTGATCAAGAAATGGAGGAGATGTCACCGCATTTGGAGATTGTTCACTGGATTCATTCACTTGAACCATTTGATGTTGGGGTCTCAATTCTTGCGCTTCAACTTTCTTTTCAACTGCATCTTTAGATTCTTCTTCTTGAGACCCTTGCAATACCATGTCCTTTGTCAGAATAATTGCACTCTCATCTTCCTCATGGTCGATAATAGTCAGTGAGGGCAATTCTTCATAAACTGGAGAAATCAATTTGCTCATTTTAGATGCCCATTCACGCCTTCCTTCTTTCATCTCTTTACTCATCTTTTGTGTCTCCTGTTGAAGTTGATGTACCTCCTGTTGAATTTGATATGTGTTAGTAGCTATTAATTCAACTATTTCTTCAAGAGACATACCTGACATGGATGACGGTTCTTGAGACTCTAGCTGTTGAAAATCTATTAGCCTTTGTTGATAATTAAAATTGGAATCATCCCACCATCCTTGCTCATACCCATTTGAATAAGGGTCATAGCACGTTTGAGACCAGGGTGAAAAATCTCCATGATTATTGAGTGTGACACTCAGATTATCTTGATATTCGGGGCACATACCGGTTGAATGATCCCTGGCATAACAAATTTTACAGGTTGCAGCAGCCATTCTTTCTCTAATAGAGTTTAGTGCCTCTGAATATGCAAACTTAGCAAAAAAACTAGTCTCATCGCCTTCTCCAGAAACAAAATCCAGACTATCACAAAAATGTGGAGTGTTAGAAGCCATAAACTATATAAAAAAAAATATGAGAAAAATAAAATAAAAATAAAAATAAAAACAAGATGAACTCAAAAAAGAAACAAATTAATCTGACACCAGTCCCCGGCAACGGCGCCAAAAATTGACAGGTGCCGAATCTGTGCAATAATAAATACCTACTCGAGAAAAATACAGATTTTGTATATAGCGGTGAGTAGGGTCGAATCCACAGGGACTGGGGATAATTCGTTTCTTCTAGAGTCCAAAGTATGGGGGGTTTTGGATTAAATGCTAACTAAATAAATTAACTGCAGAAAATAATTGATTAAGAGGAATAATTAAGGGAAAACTCTAGCCAAGGGTACACTTCAGAAATGGTTCATGCACTGATCATCGATTCACAGATAATTCCACATTTATTAATAGATTGGTTATAGTTGTCATACACGCGATAAACAACCAACCTTTTCTTACTTTCTCGATAGTTAAGGTACGACCGTTAACTATTTCTCTAACCCAAAAACAATTCTAGGTACGACCGTAGGATTTAATTTCTAGATTGCATTAATAATTAGAAAGGCCCAATCCTAACTAACAAACACGCTAAGAGGGTTTGTTTAAATTAGATTGTATGTTTCCCTGACATAAACCCGATTACGCCAGTTGCTACTGAGATAAAGATAACGAACAATTACGGATTCAATTATCCCTATTTAGCAAAATAGCCTATGTGAATAATTAAATATTGCGCATCTATTCAATCACTCACACGAGCTATAGCAATTAAAAGCAAGAAACATATAAATACCAATAAATTAAGGAAGCAATTAAAATAAATTAGATCTCACAGTAATTGTTGAACCAAATCTTCAGTTGTCCCCTTGACTAGAATTGAGAAACTAGTTCTCCATTAATGGAGAACCAGCTGTGCAAGAATAAAAATAATAGGCGCCTTAGTGTTTGATAAGAGAAAAACTGAAGGGAACAAAAGATTGGCCAAAAGACCAAAAGGCTCTCCGAGAGAGAGAGAGCGAGAGATCCCCAAGCCAGCGAAGGGATTGTATTTATAGAGTCCTCGTGCGGCTGTCTCCAAAAGAGACCCAGTAGTCTTCCTGCTTTTGTGGGTCAGCACGTTTAGTCAAAGAAGGAACCCAATCAATTGAAATCCAATTGAAGTCTTGTTGCCAAATGACTCTTCACATGCAAATTGGCTAAGTCAGCATTGTTCCAGAATTGTCACCCGCGAAGGAATCTCCAAATATTTGGAAGTTTGCACGTGACCAACAATCCCGCAAATCCGGCTTTGGACATCATACTTAGGCGTTCCCACGTCTAACTGACAGGAAGGCTTCAAAAGTTAATTTTCCAGCGCCTTTTGCCCCTAAATGCTGCAATTCGCATAGAACACAAAATCTCAGTAAAATCCACCGATTAGTGCAGTATTTAGTCCAAATAAATAGGAAAAGCACGTGAGAAGACCGACTAAACTGCACTCTATCACAAGAACAATCATAAATAAACGAATTCAACAGTACTATCAATCATAACTGTTTCTAAAATGTTCTCCACGTTCTCCATTCATTTTGGCGTTCAATAATGTTTATAATCTGTCATCCCAATTTCTAAAATCTTCTTTAATATTGCTGCAGATTTGATGTCCCCGTCACAACCCGTAGGGCACAAGTGTATGAGCAAGGTACACTTTTCTGTTCCTTCCATATATTTCATCCCCAAAAGACTTGGCTGAATGATCTGACAACCCCACTCTCTTTTCCCTTTTAAAATGCCAACAATGTGGCATGCTCTTGCATTGAAACAGTTACTCTTGCATTAACTTGAAGTTAGTTTTTCAGCAAAAATGAATTAAAATGATTTCTATATTACCTCTTCAAGGAGTAAACATTTGTGGAAACAATTTTAACGCAACCTCGAGTTGTAGTTTTCAACTCCCACAGGCAACAGCTATACTCTTTGTAAAGTGTAGTTATGGCATAATCCTGTGCCGGCAATAATTAGAACGACAAAAGCTATATGAATCAAAGAAATTGATAAAAGAGGTAGTGTTTAAATAAGGACCACCAGCTAGCTTTGAATCAACACAGCTGATAGAATGGGTAATAAGCCAATAATAGAAGATCCAATGAAGTTAATTGGGTTAATTCCACTTTGTCCCCCCAAACTTTGGACGATTACCCACTTCAGTCTCTAAACTTCAAAACGGGACACTTAAGTCCCTAAACTTATAAATATCTCCCACTTAAGTCCCTAAACTTATAAAATGAGACACTTAAATTCCTAAATCCTTATAAAATGGGACATTTCGACCACCAACGACATTCAGGATTTGTTAACAATTTTCTTTAAGTGGAAGGTATTTATAAGTTTAGGGACTTAAGTGTCCCATTTTGAAGTTTAGGGATTGAAGTGGATAATCGTCCAAAGTTTAGGGGGACAAAGTGGTATTAACCCAAGTTAATTTTATGCTTGAGAGAAGATAACGAAGCTTCGTTTAGATATATTTAAGGGAGACAGTTTTTGGCAATGTTTTCAAGCTCGAATCGGAGAGTGAATCGAAAAATCTTCAAGTTCATGGTTCGACCGGTTCAATCGGTTCGATTCCTGTCCAAAGATTTAATAATTTTTATTCATTTTAGTATTAAAAATTTTGAATAAAATTAAAATATTTATTTAAAAAAAAAACTTAATAAAAATCTATTGAACCTCCCTATTTTTACTGATTTTACCCATTCAACCGATTCTTGATTTGTTCAACTAATTATTTGAATTTTTAATTGAACCGAACAGGAGCATGGTTTCTGGAGACCTTGGTCTGTTGTTGTTGTTTCTGGTGCTAATTGGTTTCTGTTATTGCTATGATCTGATGAGGAAGGATGCACTTGTTGGTGACCTTCTCAACCAGCCAAGTTTACTCGATCAACCGTATTTGTGGAATAAAGCTGACAAAGTCTGAATGGATTCTTTTTTTTTTCCTTTAAGTAAAGGGCCAATGCATGTGAGATGGCTTTTTGTTTCTTTTTTTTTTGTTTTTATTTCTTAATAGCCGTAAATTTTTTGGACCCCCACATCGGAGAGATGTGGCGATGATGGATGGAGAAAACCTCTATCTTTTTTTTGGCTGTCACTTCATCTATTTTTGTGATTTTTTTTCACTTGAGAAATTAGTTCTTGTACATGCCTCCTTTAGTAATAGTCCATCTGGAAAGAGCATGAACAACTAAGTAGATTATGGCTATAATACAAAACAGAGTAATGAAAACATTTTATTGCATTACTAATTAAAAATCTATCATATTTAGAAATAAAAAAAAAGTTTAGTCTTAGCAATACTTGTGAGGACTCGCAAATTCCTCGTATTTTTCCTCAAAAATACCCTTTTATTTGAAAATTAGTATTTATCAAAGGCCACTACCCAAATATTTCACACTAAGAGTAAATAGACCTAGAAAATAGGGTTTTACGCTTCAGTTTTAAGTTTGGAGCAAAATTAGGGTTTTCGCGATTTTCCGCCGGATGAATTTTCGGTACAGAGTAAGAATTAATTTGGGGATTAAAAGTGACTTTTAAGTGAGAAATAAGATGTGACTAGTGGCAATGGTATAAGGTTAGTGAATGGGAAGTGAAAAACCTAGTACGTGAGTTTTTAAGAAAAACGGCGCGATCCGGCGGGTCCCGCGCATTACCGATTGAACGCACTGCTTGACCACCATTTTTCTTACCCAACAAGTTTGTTGACTTTTGTACATAATATCTTCTTAAATTACAGCAAGGTTGACCGAAATTAGTGGCCAAGAATGGCAAGAAAGAAAGAGAAAAAAAAGAGGTGGTGGTGGTGACACTTGTCACCACCTCATGGCTTCTTAACCAAGACCATTACCATCCATTTAACTCCAACACTTAGCCAATTTCTTCTTCATTTCTGCTGGTGCTGGCCGTGAGAAGCAAGAAGAAAAACCCAAAGGAAAACATTCCATTTCATCATCAAATCCAACAACTTAGTGAGAAAACAAACAAAGTAAACCGATTAAACTTGTCCTTGAGTGATTAGCTAGTGGCTTGTGGTGTGATTTTTGAAAGAGAAAGCTTGGGCTACTTGTAGTGACTTCTAGTCAAGGTAAGAGAGCTTATCTCTCTAAGTTTTACTTTCAATTTTGTTAAATTAAGCTTGGCAACTTGCTCTTGTGGTGAGATCATGGATGATGAGCATGTTTTAGTAGTTTTCCCCAATTTATTTGATGAACTAGGGCTTGTGGAAATTCTGCCCAAATTGTTGTAAGATGCTTATATGTTGCAATTGAAGTTTTATAAGGTGTTGTGGTAGTGATTAGACCAAGAAATTAAGGAAAGTTGCACTAGAAACTCAAAATTCCAAAATCTGGAAAATTTTCCCAACATTCTGTCCGAATTTGTATCTGTGTGTTAGAGGCCGAATTGGCCTTAGCTCAAAGAAGAAAAGTTGTAGAGAATGGAATTTTATAGGTGCCTACAAAATTTCAACTCAATCGGAGCAACGTAGGACGTGAAAGGTCCAAAATACCCTTACTGTTCTAAGTATTTCCCAGCAGTCCGTTTCTTCAGTTAAGTCCAGTTTATCACGTTTTTTGACCAGGATCCATTCTGATTTAGCTCTGGCCCAAAACATGAAAGTTGTAGTGTTCTGAAGTAGCTTTAAAATGCCTCTAAGAACACCTGATTCGGACTTGTATACACTGAGTTATGTCCATTACAGTGTTCTGCGATTAAACAGCCGACGAATTGGTTTCTGGTTTAGTAATTCGAGAATTTGACCAAGTTACATTAGAAACTGGATTAAGTGACCTTCATGAACATTGTAGCCCTAAGTCTTAGCTTCGAAACGGCATAGGTTGCGTCTTAATCCGATAAGCGTAGCATCGGATAAGTTATTTCCGCATTCGTACGTCAAATCTGTCTTGTGCTAAGTTGAATTTCTGCAATTGTTATCATTGTAAATCTTGTTATTATGATATTGTGAGCCTATGGAACGGCTCTTGACATAAAATGCTGATATGTATGATGTTGGGTTGTGTTTGAGAAAAACAATGAAGCCTAAATGGCTGGAAAATTAGGTAAACACAAAGGGCATGCTGCCCGAATTTTTACTTGAGGACTAGAGAACTACTTGCAACTTGAGTAAGGGTTAAGAGTGATTACTGCTTGAACCATCTAGGGTACTTGGGTCTTCTTGTTCCGAGGTATATGAGTAAAGACTTGGCCAAACTTGTACCCTTGGAAAATGAAATAATGATTGCTCGAAGTACGTTTTCCTTGTACTCTCGACTCACATGACAATTTCAAGTATAAATGTTACAAAGCTTTATCGTTTAAAAAGCGAGCAAGTGTTTCATGACTACTGTCCGAGTGAATTTCAATTTCTTGATTCTTATTGAACGAAATGTCTAAGTTTCGAACTCTAGTCATGTTTCAAAGTTCTCAAATTGAGTTTTATCGCAGATTTGGACTCCGAACTCGGAGTATAACCTGAAAGTGACCAGTAAAAGCACTATATCTTTTGGTGAGTGCTTTCAAATACTGAATTGAACTTGATACTTGTACTTGATACGTGCCAATATGATTACATGTCACATGCGTGAATTGTTAGGGCAAGAGTGTACTTTATCGCACTTGCCCTTACATGATATACACTTGTTTATTGTTGCAATTGACTTGACATACTTGTTATGATGCGCGCACTTCCTGGAATTCCAGACACCCTGTGGCGAGTTACTCTAGTCGGGCCGGCAGGGGCTTGGTCGATTGGGTAACGAGCCCTGGGTCTCTTGCTTTGTCGAGTGGAGTGATATCTCCTCGACTAATCGGTATACTCGAGTATTACCACCCGTGTTTACTGAGGATTTTGGGCCCAGTAGGGGGTGTGAATGGCGGACGGAGAGTAGTGTAAGTGGTGTTCTACTGGATTGGTTCCTTTACTTGAAAGTTGACGGAGTGTCAACTACTATGTGATCAAGCTCCTGATGATGAATGGAAGTTGGCTCCTGAGAGCCATCCGTATCCTTATGCTTTGGAATGATTATTGTTTATTGGATTATAGTGTCTTCTGAAAACTTTTACACTCGCTCATTTTGAGATTGCTACTTGAAGTGTTATTGCTCACTTTTATGAACTCTTCATGCTCGTTACTGTCCTATATCGAAAACTTGTACTTATAAATAATGGTCAATTTGCTATTTGGAACCTCACTGGGCTTTTAGCTCATACCACGCTATTTGTTTTCCTTACAGGGGGTACGAGTGACGCGTGAGACTTGTAAAAGACTAGCGTAGCCTTTTGTTTTGACTTTTGACTTTTGGTCTTGTACTCGCGCTATTCCTCGAATGGAACATGTTGTACTTGGATTGTATACGTTTTGAACTAGTGGTGTATTGAGGCTTTGTACCTCGATTTCTATCAATGTAAATTATAAGCTTGAATTGTGAATGTTATTTATGGTTCATGGATGTGTGTACATGACTCGATTGAGATAGTGAGTGAGTCCTGGCGAGAGCTGGGCAGGCGGTCCGCCGAACCCTTTGGTACGCCTTAGGGGGAGGTGGGGTCGTCACAGATGGTATCAGAGCTCTTATTGAGCTCGTGCCGGGAGAGGGTTCTCGGACTGTGGGGATTGACTTGTTAAGTATGGAACAATTGTCTATTGTTGGGGACCTTAGATATGTATGTTGGGTAGGAATCTCTAATAGGGTGATTTGCTCTTGAGCCTGGCCAGCTTGAGTGGTGAATTATCATATTTTCGGATTCTTGTCCCCGAATACCAAAGAGTGACATCTTTACGCTCAGTTGAGATCTCGTGTAATATTCGGATAAGTTTGGATGGTGAAAGCAAAGGCACAGGGAATACGAATAGTCTGGACTTGAAAAAAATATTGAAGATATTTATGGGATTTGGGATCCTTCTTATTCACGTGTTTCGAGCCTTGATTAAGTGTAGTGCCTGAGCGATACCTAGGGTTAATGCTCTATAAGTTATGTGACTTGTTTTGATCAAATGTGTTGTATTGCCTTGTTTTATGATTTAGAGGGGTTTATGATTTGCAATATTCTGTTTTATGTTGTTTATATTTATATAGTTACTTAGTGGTTATATTCTATCATTAATTAGTTGGTTATATTGCTATAGTTGGTTAGCTGCGAAACATGGAGGATAAAAGAAGTCGGACCAAGAAAGCTAACCGAGAACGCGGTTCTAGGCGAGGCCGTGAGGGTGAACAAGTACAGGAACCGGTGCCTGAACCGAGAGAGGAGAGGGAGGCAGCGGTTGAGCAGCAACCTGAACCCCAGACTGTCGGGGGAGATCAGGTGGCTACTGCCATTCAACAGATGACTAATATTCTGGCTCGGTTAGTGGAACAACAGGGTCAAGTCCCTGTAAACCAACCTAGAGACCCTGATATGGGGCAGGATAGAGCTTTGGAGAGATTCCAAAAGTTCTCCCCACCCAAGTTTTTAGGAGGGCCAGACGCGTATGAGGCTGAGAAATGGCTGGAGGCCATGATAAATATCTTTGCTGCCCTAAACTATACTGAGGAGAGACAAGTCCAATTTGCTGTATTTCAGTTTGAAGGGCCAGCTAGGGCTTGGTGGAATGTAGTGAGGGCCAAGTGGGAGAGAGAGGGAACTGCCTGGACTTGGCTAAATTTTGTACGGGACTTCAACGAAAAATACCTTCCACCCATCGTCCAGGAGAAGAGAGAGGACGAATTCATCAAACTCCGTCAGGGGATGTTGAGTGTAACTGAGTATGAGACTCAGTTTACAAAGTTGTCCAAATTTGCTCCCGAACTGATAGCTACGGAACAAAGAAAAGTACGAAGGTTCATACAAGGACTGAACGTGGAGTTACAAGAAGCCTTAGCGGCGGTCCAAATTAATACATTCACAGAGGTTCTGGAGAAAGCCTTGAGGATAGAGACTGCTAGGGCACAAGTGAGAGTTTTCCATGCAAAAAGGAGAGGTGCGCCTGGTGGAAGTCAAAGGCAAGGACAAAGTGATTTAGATATGCCACCTTCTAAGATAGGTCGAGAAGATGGTAGTGAGAAAATTTCAAGGACGTCTAAGGAAAGTACTCCAAGAGGAGCTTCGCGTGGCTGGGGCCAAGCAAGAGGTGCCTCACAAGGAGGTCAGACCTCAACCCCTCAAGTACCTTGCGGGTACTGTGGGAAGGCCAATCACGTGGAGAGTGATTGTTGGCGAAAGGCGGGAAAATGTTTATGGTGTGGTAGCACCGAACACCAGCTTGCAACCTGTCCCCGTAGATCACGCCTAAACCCTGAACAAGCAAGTGTAGGAGGGACTAAGCCAAGAGTGCCAGCTAGAGCGTATGCCTTGAACCAACAGGCAGTACCTGAACCAACAGAGATAGTAGAAGGTACGATTCGTGATTTCTATTGTTTCTCTAAGTTTTGGCTATAGTGAGACCTGAGAGCCGGAAATGAATATATAAGGAAAGTACCCTACGTTATTCGAAGTGCATGTATGAATTTCGAGGTCGAAATTCTTTTAAGGGGGAGAGAATGTGAGGACTCGCAAATTCCTCGTATTTTTCCTCAAAAATACCCTTTTATTTGAAAATTAGTATTTATCAAAGGCCACTACCCAAATATTTCACACTAAGAGTAAATAGACCTAGAAAATAGGGTTTTACGCTTCAGTTTTAAGTTTGGAGCAAAATTAGGGTTTTCGCGATTTTTCGCCGGATGAATTTTCGGTACAGAGTAAGAATTAATTTGGGGATTAAAAGTGACTTTTAAGTGAGAAATAAGATGTGACTAGTGGCAATGGTATAAGGTTAGTGAATGGGAAGTGAAAAACCTAGTACGTGAGTTTTTAAGAAAAACGGCGCGATCCGGCGGGTCCCGCGCATTACCGATTGAACGCACTGCTTGACCACCATTTTTCTTACCCAACAAGTTTGTTGACTTTTGTACATAATATCTTCTTAAATTACAGCAAGGTTGACCGAAATTAGTGGCCAAGAATGGCAAGAAAGAAAGAGAAAAAAAAGAGGTGGTGGTGGTGACACTTGTCACCACCTCATGGCTTCTTAACCAAGACCATTACCATCCATTTAACTCCAACACTTAGCCAATTTCTTCTTCATTTCTGCTGGTGCTGGCCGTGAGAAGCAAGAAGAAAAACCCAAAGGAAAACATTCCATTTCATCATCAAATCCAACAACTTAGTGAGAAAACAAACAAAGTAAACCGATTAAACTTGTCCTTGAGTGATTAGCTAGTGGCTTGTGGTGTGATTTTTGAAAGAGAAAGCTTGGGCTACTTGTAGTGACTTCTAGTCAAGGTAAGAGAGCTTATCTCTCTAAGTTTTACTTTCAATTTTGTTAAATTAAGCTTGGCAACTTGCTCTTGTGGTGAGATCATGGATGATGAGCATGTTTTAGTAGTTTTCCCCAATTTATTTGATGAACTAGGGCTTGTGGAAATTCTGCCCAAATTGTTGTAAGATGCTTATATGTTGCAATTGAAGTTTTATAAGGTGTTGTGGTAGTGATTAGACCAAGAAATTAAGGAAAGTTGCACTAGAAACTCAAAATTCCAAAATCTGGAAAATTTTCCCAACATTCTGTCCGAATTTGTATCTGTGTGTTAGAGGCCGAATTGGCCTTAGCTCAAAGAAGAAAAGTTGTAGAGAATGGAATTTTATAGGTGCCTACAAAATTTCAACTCAATCGGAGCAACGTAGGACGTGAAAGGTCCAAAATACCCTTACTGTTCTAAGTATTTCCCAGCAGTCCGTTTCTTCAGTTAAGTCCAGTTTATCACGTTTTTTGACCAGGATCCATTCTGATTTAGCTCTGGGCCAAAACATGAAAGTTGTAGTGTTCTGAAGTAGCTTTAAAATGCCTCTAAGAACACCTGATTCGGACTTGTATACACTGAGTTATGTCCATTACAGTGTTCTGCGATTAAACAGCCGACGAATTGGTTTCTGGTTTAGTAATTCGAGAATTTGACCAAGTTACATTAGAAACTGGATTAAGTGACCTTCATGAACATTGTAGCCCTAAGTCTTAGCTTCGAAACGGCATAGGTTGCGTCTTAATCCGATAAGCGTAGCATCGGATAAGTTATTTCCGCATTCGTACGTCAAATCTGTCTTGTGCTAAGTTGAATTTCTGCAATTGTTATCATTGTAAATCTTGTTATTATGATATTGTGAGCCTATGGAACGGCTCTTGACATAAATGCTGATATGTATGATGTTGGGTTGTGTTTGAGAAAAACAATGAAGCCTAAATGGCTGGAAAATTAGGTAAACACAAAGGGCATGCTGCCCGAATTTTTACTTGAGGACTAGAGAACTACTTGCAACTTGAGTAAGGGTTAAGAGTGATTACTGCTTGAACCATCTAGGGTACTTGGGTCTTCTTGTTCCGAGGTATATGAGTAAAGACTTGGCCAAACTTGTACCCTTGGGAAATGAAATAATGATTGCTCGAAGTACGTTTTCCTTGTACTCTCGACTCACATGACAATTTCAAGTATAAATGTTACAAAGCTTTATCGTTTAAAAAGCGAGCAAGTGTTTCATGACTACTGTCCGAGTGAATTTCAATTTCTTGATTCTTATTGAACGAAACGTCTAAGTTTCGAACTCTAGTCATGTTTCAAAGTTCTCAAATTGAGTTTTATCGCAGATTTGGACTCCGAACTCGGAGTATAACCTGAAAGTGACCAGTAAAAGCACTATATCTTTTGGTGAGTGCTTTCAAATACTGAATTGAACTTGATACTTGTACTTGATACGTGCCAATATGATTACATGTCACATGCGTGAATTGTTAGGGCAAGAGTGTACTTTATCGCACTTGCCCTTACATGATATACACTTGTTTATTGTTGCAATTGACTTGACATACTTGTTATGATGCGCGCACTTCCTGGAATTCCAGACACCCTGTGGCGAGTTACTCTAGTCGGGCCGGCAGGGGCTTGGTCGATTGGGTAACGAGCCCTGGGTCTCTTGCTTTGTCGAGTGGAGTGATATCTCCTCGACTAATCGGTATACTCGAGTATTACCACCCGTGTTTACTGAGGATTTTGGGCCCAGTAGGGGGTGTGAATGGCGGACGGAGAGTAGTGTAAGTGGTGTTCTACTGGATTGGTTCCTTTACTTGAAAGTTGACGGAGTGTCAACTACTATGTGATCAAGCTCCTGATGATGAATGGAAGTTGGCTCCTGAGAGCCATCCGTATCCTTATGCTTTGGAATGATTATTGTTTATTGGATTATAGTGTCTTCTGAAAACTTTTACACTCGCTCATTTTGAGATTGCTACTTGAAGTGTTATTGCTCACTTTTATGAACTCTTCATGCTCGTTACTGTCCTATATCGAAAACTTGTACTTATAAATAATGGTCAATTTGCTATTTGGAACCTCACTGGGCTTTTAGCTCATACCACGCTATTTGTTTTCCTTACAGGGGGTACGAGTGACGCGTGAGACTTGTAAAAGACTAGCGTAGCCTTTTGTTTTGACTTTTGACTTTTGGTCTTGTACTCGCGCTATTCCTCGAATGGAACATGTTGTACTTGGATTGTATACGTTTTGAACTAGTGGTGTATTGAGGCTTTGTACCTCGATTTCTATCAATGTAAATTATAAGCTTGAATTGTGAATGTTATTTATGGTTCATGGATGTGTGTACATGACTCGATTGAGATAGTGAGTGAGTCCTGGCGAGAGCTGGGCAGGCGGTCCGCCGAACCCTTTGGTACGCCTTAGGGGGAGGTGGGGTCGTCACAGATGGTATCAGAGCTCTTATTGAGCTCGTGCCGGGAGAGGGTTCTCGGACTGTGGGGATTGACTTGTTAAGTATGGAACAATTGTCTATTGTTGGGGACCTTAGATATGTATGTTGGGTAGGAATCTCTAATAGGGTGATTTGCTCTTGAGCCTGGCCAGCTTGAGTGGTGAATTATCATATTTTCGGATTCTTGTCCCCGAATACCAAAGAGTGACATCTTTACGCTCAGTTGAGATCTCGTGTAATATTCGGATAAGTTTGGATGGTGAAAGCAAAGGCACAGGGAATACGAATAGTCTGGACTTGAAAAAAATATTGAAGATATTTATGGGATTTGGGATCCTTCTTATTCACGTGTTTCGAGCCTTGATTAAGTGTAGTGCCTGAGCGATACCTAGGGTTAATGCTCTATAAGTTATGTGACTTGTTTTGATCAAATGTGTTGTATTGCCTTGTTTTATGATTTAGAGGGGTTTATGATTTGCAATATTCTGTTTTATGTTGTTTATATTTATATAGTTACTTAGTGGTTATATTCTATCATTAATTAGTTGGTTATATTGCTATAGTTGGTTAGCTGCGAAACATGGAGGATAAAAGAAGTCGGACCAAGAAAGCTAACCGAGAACGCGGTTCTAGGCGAGGCCGTGAGGGTGAACAAGTACAGGAACCGGTGCCTGAACCGAGAGAGGAGAGGGAGGCAGCGGTTGAGCAGCAACCTGAACCCCAGACTGTCGGGGGAGATCAGGTGGCTACTGCCATTCAACAGATGACTAATATTCTGGCTCGGTTAGTGGAACAACAGGGTCAAGTCCCTGTAAACCAACCTAGAGACCCTGATATGGGGCAGGATAGAGCTTTGGAGAGATTCCAAAAGTTCTCCCCACCCAAGTTTTTAGGAGGGCCAGACGCGTATGAGGCTGAGAAATGGCTGGAGGCCATGATAAATATCTTTGCTGCCCTAAACTATACTGAGGAGAGACAAGTCCAATTTGCTGTATTTCAGTTTGAAGGGCCAGCTAGGGCTTGGTGGAATGTAGTGAGGGCCAAGTGGGAGAGAGAGGGAACTGCCTGGACTTGGCTAAATTTTGTACGGGACTTCAACGAAAAATACCTTCCACCCATCGTCCAGGAGAAGAGAGAGGACGAATTCATCAAACTCCGTCAGGGGATGTTGAGTGTAACTGAGTATGAGACTCAGTTTACAAAGTTGTCCAAATTTGCTCCCGAACTGATAGCTACGGAACAAAGAAAAGTACGAAGGTTCATACAAGGACTGAACGTGGAGTTACAAGAAGCCTTAGCGGCGGTCCAAATTAATACATTCACAGAGGTTCTGGAGAAAGCCTTGAGGATAGAGACTGCTAGGGCACAAGTGAGAGCTTTCCATGCAAAAAGGAGAGGTGCGCCTGGTGGAAGTCAAAGGCAAGGACAAAGTGATTTAGATATGCCACCTTCTAAGATAGGTCGAGAAGATGGTAGTGAGAAAATTTCAAGGACGTCTAAGGAAAGTACTCCAAGAGGAGCTTCGCGTGGCTGGGGCCAAGCAAGAGGTGCCTCACAAGGAGGTCAGACCTCAACCCCTCAAGTACCTTGCGGGTACTGTGGGAAGGCCAATCACGTGGAGAGTGATTGTTGGCGAAAGGCGGGAAAATGTTTATGGTGTGGTAGCACCGAACACCAGCTTGCAACCTGTCCCCGTAGATCACGCCTAAACCCTGAACAAGCAAGTGTAGGAGGGACTAAGCCAAGAGTGCCAGCTAGAGCGTATGCCTTGAACCAACAGGCAGTACCTGAACCAACAGAGATAGTAGAAGGTACGATTCGTGATTTCTATTGTTTCTCTAAGTTTTGGCTATAGTGAGACCTGAGAGCCGGAAATGAATATATAAGGAAAGTACCCTACGTTATTCGAAGTGCATGTATGAATTTCGAGGTCGAAATTCTTTTAAGGGGGAGAGAATGTGAGGACTCGCAAATTCCTCGTATTTTTCCTCAAAAATACCCTTTTATTTGAAAATTAGTATTTATCAAAGGCCACTACCCAAATATTTCACACTAAGAGTAAATAGACCTAGAAAATAGGGTTTTACGCTTCAGTTTTAAGTTTGGAGCAAAATTAGGGTTTTCGCGATTTTCCGCCGGATGAATTTTCGGTACAGAGTAAGAATTAATTTGGGGATTAAAAGTGACTTTTAAGTGAGAAATAAGATGTGACTAGTGGCAATGGTATAAGGTTAGTGAATGGGAAGTGAAAAACCTAGTACGTGAGTTTTTAAGAAAAACGGCGCGATCCGGCGGGTCCCGCGCATTACCGATTGAACGCACTGCTTGACCACCATTTTTCTTACCCAACAAGTTTGTTGACTTTTGTACATAATATCTTCTTAAATTACAGCAAGGTTGACCGAAATTAGTGGCCAAGAATGGCAAGAAAGAAAGAGAAAAAAAAGAGGTGGTGGTGGTGACACTTGTCACCACCTCATGGCTTCTTAACCAAGACCATTACCATCCATTTAACTCCAACACTTAGCCAATTTCTTCTTCATTTCTGCTGGTGCTGGCCGTGAGAAGCAAGAAGAAAAACCCAAAGGAAAACATTCCATTTCATCATCAAATCCAACAACTTAGTGAGAAAACAAACAAAGTAAACCGATTAAACTTGTCCTTGAGTGATTAGCTAGTGGCTTGTGGTGTGATTTTTGAAAGAGAAAGCTTGGGCTACTTGTAGTGACTTCTAGTCAAGGTAAGAGAGCTTATCTCTCTAAGTTTTACTTTCAATTTTGTTAAATTAAGCTTGGCAACTTGCTCTTGTGGTGAGATCATGGATGATGAGCATGTTTTAGTAGTTTTCCCCAATTTATTTGATGAACTAGGGCTTGTGGAAATTCTGCCCAAATTGTTGTAAGATGCTTATATGTTGCAATTGAAGTTTTATAAGGTGTTGTGGTAGTGATTAGACCAAGAAATTAAGGAAAGTTGCACTAGAAACTCAAAATTCCAAAATCTGGAAAATTTTCCCAACATTCTGTCCGAATTTGTATCTGTGTGTTAGAGGCCGAATTGGCCTTAGCTCAAAGAAGAAAAGTTGTAGAGAATGGAATTTTATAGGTGCCTACAAAATTTCAACTCAATCGGAGCAACGTAGGACGTGAAAGGTCCAAAATACCCTTACTGTTCTAAGTATTTCCCAGCAGTCCGTTTCTTCAGTTAAGTCCAGTTTATCACGTTTTTTGACCAGGATCCATTCTGATTTAGCTCTGGGCCAAAACATGAAAGTTGTAGTGTTCTGAAGTAGCTTTAAAATGCCTCTAAGAACACCTGATTCGGACTTGTATACACTGAGTTATGTCCATTACAGTGTTCTGCGATTAAACAGCCGACGAATTGGTTTCTGGTTTAGTAATTCGAGAATTTGACCAAGTTACATTAGAAACTGGATTAAGTGACCTTCATGAACATTGTAGCCCTAAGTCTTAGCTTCGAAACGGCATAGGTTGCGTCTTAATCCGATAAGCGTAGCATCGGATAAGTTATTTCCGCATTCGTACGTCAAATCTGTCTTGTGCTAAGTTGAATTTCTGCAATTGTTATCATTGTAAATCTTGTTATTATGATATTGTGAGCCTATGGAACGGCTCTTGACATAAATTGCTGATATGTATGATGTTGGGTTGTGTTTGAGAAAAACAATGAAGCCTAAATGGCTGGAAAATTAGGTAAACACAAAGGGCATGCTGCCCGAATTTTTACTTGAGGACTAGAGAACTACTTGCAACTTGAGTAAGGGTTAAGAGTGATTACTGCTTGAACCATCTAGGGTACTTGGGTCTTCTTGTTCCGAGGTATATGAGTAAAGACTTGGCCAAACTTGTACCCTTGGGAAATGAAATAATGATTGCTCGAAGTACGTTTTCCTTGTACTCTCGACTCACATGACAATTTCAAGTATAAATGTTACAAAGCTTTATCGTTTAAAAAGCGAGCAAGTGTTTCATGACTACTGTCCGAGTGAATTTCAATTTCTTGATTCTTATTGAACGAAACGTCTAAGTTTCGAACTCTAGTCATGTTTCAAAGTTCTCAAATTGAGTTTTATCGCAGATTTGGACTCCGAACTCGGAGTATAACCTGAAAGTGACCAGTAAAAGCACTATATCTTTTGGTGAGTGCTTTCAAATACTGAATTGAACTTGATACTTGTACTTGATACGTGCCAATATGATTACATGTCACATGCGTGAATTGTTAGGGCAAGAGTGTACTTTATCGCACTTGCCCTTACATGATATACACTTGTTTATTGTTGCAATTGACTTGACATACTTGTTATGATGCGCGCACTTCCTGGAATTCCAGACACCCTGTGGCGAGTTACTCTAGTCGGGCCGGCAGGGGCTTGGTCGATTGGGTAACGAGCCCTGGGTCTCTTGCTTTGTCGAGTGGAGTGATATCTCCTCGACTAATCGGTATACTCGAGTATTACCACCCGTGTTTACTGAGGATTTTGGGCCCAGTAGGGGGTGTGAATGGTGGACGGAGAGTAGTGTAAGTGGTGTTCTACTGGATTGGTTCCTTTACTTGAAAGTTGACGGAGTGTCAACTACTATGTGATCAAGCTCCTGATGATGAATGGAAGTTGGCTCCTGAGAGCCATCCGTATCCTTATGCTTTGGAATGATTATTGTTTATTGGATTATAGTGTCTTCTGAAAACTTTTACACTCGCTCATTTTGAGATTGCTACTTGAAGTGTTATTGCTCATTTTTATGAACTCTTCATGCTCGTTACTGTCCTATATCGAAAACTTGTACTTATAAATAATGGTCAATTTGCTATTTGGAACCTCACTGGGCTTTTAGCTCATACCACGCTATTTGTTTTCCTTACAGGGGGTACGAGTGACGCGTGAGACTTGTAAAAGACTAGCGTAGCCTTTTGTTTTGACTTTTGACTTTTGGTCTTGTACTCGCGCTATTCCTCGAATGGAACATGTTGTACTTGGATTGTATACGTTTTGAACTAGTGGTGTATTGAGGCTTTGTACCTCGATTTCTATCAATGTAAATTATAAGCTTGAATTGTGAATGTTATTTATGGTTCATGGATGTGTGTACATGACTCGATTGAGATAGTGAGTGAGTCCTGGCGAGAGCTGGGCAGGCGGTCCGCCGAACCCTTTGGTACGCCTTAGGGGGAGGTGGGGTCGTCACAATACTTATTATTGTATCAGCATTGTTACGAGAAATTCTAAATTAGCAAAATGGGCAAAATAAAAGAAGTTATGAATTGGCAGTTCATGTATAGCCCAATGACGGTGAATAAAATTCGAAGTGCTTGGATAGCAAATTATCTCAAATAATATTTCGCTTCTATCATAAACACATTTTCTAACCCATCTTTTTATATTTCTAACTATTATTTTATCTCATATACATCACATTACAAAAAATACTACAGTAATTATTTCAAATAATAATCTATCCAAACAAACTAAATTATTTCTTGTTAATGTGATTTCATATGGAACTGAGCCGTTTAGAGATGAATGGTACATTAATTGTTGAATCAATGACTGCATCTACTATGTAATATTAATATGTTGAATGCCCTAATGGTTGATTGTTAATTTTTGCAATCCATCCATTTTGTCTATATATAGATACACAAAATGAAACGAGTTTAAGATAGAGAGCACAGAATTTATTAAGAGAAATATCTGTACAATCAACAAAATCACGAGAGAACCAAAAATTACATGTAAGATGAACCAGATAAAGTAAGATGAAGTCAGAATTTCCTGCTTTTTTAGAACCAGATAAAATAAGATGAAGTCAGAATTTGCTACGTTTTTAAACCATGAATAGAGAGGAATTCATATAATACCATCTAGGCTTGCAAATTGGAATTACAACACAATTGGTTTGTTTTATTTCGTGCCTTCCATGGAGGAACTTTTATGGAGTTCCTGTATCCTCCTCTTTCCCTCAGAGCTATTAAGCCCCTCAAACCTTGGAGCTTTTGCTCAAAGGCTACATCCTTGAACTTGGCTAACTATTCTTGAGATTTTCAAGTAACAAGGGTCCAAGTAGAGGTGTGAATCATAATCCAATTATTTCGACTCATCCAAATCCGTTCATTAATAATCCAGAATTGTAAGTGACTCATAAATGGATAATTGGATATATCCATACTCATTTAAATAAATGGGTATACATGGATTGATCCAATTATATCAATTACCCAATTATGACCGTCCAAACTCGTTCAAGTCATCCATTTTGACATCTCTGTATCCAAGTGTATATATCTAGATAGTTGGAAGAAACTGCAAGTTGTACTCCTACATAATTGCCATAATTGACAACTCCACTTGAGGGATCGGTAGTGCCTCAATCATTGAAACGTAGGAATTCACCAAGAATTCAATTTATCAGCATTTAACCCTGAAAATTGCAGCGTGCATTTACTAATTGGATTGGCATTGGAAACTAATAGTTATTAAACCTCGCTCGGCCCGCAATTGCACCAATCGGCCCGGTGACTTGGGCATCAGACTGGGTCAGGTCTCTAGTTTGATCGGAGAAGAAATTGACCTTGTCAAATCTGGACAAATTCGGTTGACCTAGTGGTTCAACTAAAAACTCGTCCGATTTTTCAATTGAGCCTTTTTTTTTTTATAATTGTGGGCCTTTGTTTTTTAAACAAAAAAAAAATGCTTTCAATAAGTTTTGTACATTGGATCTTCATTTAAATATGTATTAGACTTTGCCACTTGCTTTTTTTTATTTGATAACTAAATTATTTTTAATAAACTTGTTTATTTTTTTATTATACAATTAGTCCTTTTAACTTTTAAACTGAAAATATTTGATTAGTTAGAAAATTACTTTATTCTTCAAAAAATAAAATAATGAAAAAATAATGCTATATTTTTTTAAAACAAAACTTTTTTATTCTTGATTATATTATTTATTTATTTAAAAGTACAATAAAATGAAGTTAAATCTTCTATTAATATCTATATATTTATTTTATATTTTTCTAAGTATAATAATTAGTATCTAAAAGCACTTTATTATATATTTTATGTAAATTAAAAATACTATTTTGTATTTATAAATATTAAATTAATACTCACCGATTCAACCAATGATCCATTGATCCAATCCCTCTATCGAGTTCTTACTAGGCCGGATTTCATAACTATGTGAATTAGAGTATGTGAATTCGACATTTATTGTTTGGTAAATTTTTTCTACAATCTTTAGTGAATAGAAAGCCTTGTAAAAGAGGATTTGAATTTAAAAGAAAAAAGAAAAAGAAAAAGGTAGCAGAGTGTGAAAAGTGTGAAAGACTTGACTAAAGTAAAGCATTGCATGATGCAAAACAAAAGGACGTCCTTTTCCTTTATCAATCTGTCCATTTGTTTTCCATTTTTTGCGGTGGCCACTGGCCGCTACTTCATTGTTCACTGGATTCTTGTGATCTTACATTGACCAAGTCTATGCTCAAAAGTCTGGCGCAATAATAACCTCTATTGGATTCTTATTATCTCGGATTGACCAGTCTACCCGCAAAAGTCTGAAGCAATAATGACCTTCCTGGGCCATGTCAATAGCGCTTCTGGGTGGGATTGAAGGATTTTGGGCACGGACGGTCATCAGTACGACCGTCACTGCACGGTTAAGGGTCAAGATTTACCTTTAAAATTTTGTGCGGCTGAGATTACACCATGTAACTCGATTTTCGAGTCAAGTGTGAGGTCCATCACTATCTGTTCTGAAAATATATTCTGTGAAAAAAAAGTTACATCGTGTTTAATCAATGTTACGCGCAGTGCAAAATGAGGACAACCGGCACAAACAGTTGCAGTATCCGGGATTGAAGCGGAACTTACAGTCATAGTCATTTATTTTACTTTTATTTTATTTGTGTTTTTAGGCTGATCTGACTAACTTTTAATTTTGTCCATAATTTTCATTCAACTGAGATTTAGAAATAAGCTCTGATAATTTGTTCGTTATTTTTTATTAATTTTTTGACACATTAAGTTCTAATCAACATAGCGAGGACTAATTGTCTTGTTGAAGTGTAGATATGAAATAGATTTTGAAAATTTTGCAATTGCTGTAGAAGAATAATCAAGGTAGACTCCAGTACTAAACAACATAGAGTCGTTCAACAATCAATGAACAATTCTTAAAGACCACGGTTTTTCCTGTAGTACAAGAAAAGAGGTATAAGTTCGAAATGGTAATGCGAAGTTAATCCCTCCAATAATGCAGCCAATAGCACATATCACTATTCTAATGGTCTTAACCCAACAACTACTCAAACAGATCACTATTCCAATAATGCAGCAAAGTGAAGTTAGTGCCTCCAATAATGAAGCTCATTTGTTGGGGTCACCAATAGCATCTTTCTTTGATTAAGTTTCAAGTGGAAGGAGAAAAAGTCTTGCGATATTTATCACTTCCAAACCCCACCACACAAACCAAGAAGAAAATGTGTCTTACTGGCAATGTATATGCCAAAAAGAGTCTTGACAGGTTACAAACTTACAGTTGTTAAATCATACTAAGAAAGTTGTAGAAATTTGAAATTTGGACTATAAATTTTTCTAACAGGAGCACTAATTACACTGCTAAATTATATTTAACTTACCATACAAATATACACAATGACAATTATTGTATCATCTACATCTTGACACTTTTCTAAATTAACTATACTTTTGTAAGAAACTAATACATGAAACCTCTCTTAACTACAGCCCATTGAGTACTAATTAATCATACCATACTTATATATATATATATATATATATATAGCCAGCTATGCGCTTCAAAAAATTTATTGCAGCTTGCGGTTGTTCAGTTGATCTTCACCACTTAGGTCCCATTTGGGGTTGCGGTACCTTTGGAAAAAAGGCACTTTTAGGTGTTAAAAGTACTTTGAAGTTATTTAGTAAATATCATCCTATAAGTTTAGGAGGGGAGATTTTGGTATTAAAAATACTTTTAACAAAAGCTCAAATTTAGCACTTTTAGAGTAACTTTTGTGATTTAAGAAATAAAATAATAAATTTAATTATTTTATCCTATATTATGAACTAAATAAATAATAAATATATTTCAAAATTTTCAAATTACTTATTATTCAATACAATAAGTATTTATTAAACTATATTTTTAAACAAAATATATAAAGGCACTTAATCACTCAATAAGCACTTTATTAAAAGGTCTATTAAAGAAACACTTTTCAATAAGCTACTGCAAACGGGCCCTTATTGTTCTAGTCAATGTGACAAATTCTCTTATGCTCAAACCTCCAAGTTTTCCTCTTTTTGGTCATTTCAGCTTCTCGCTGTTTCCCCACTTTGTCCACCAGGCAACAAATAAGGATATTTATAGGTTTTTCAGATCAATTCCACACTTTAATTTGCTATACCAGTTTGAATGAACCTACAAAAAGTGACTGAAAAGTAATTTTTATGTGCTTAGTCATTAAATTTCAAATACATCATGCTAACATCTTCCATTTACATATGCGGGAAGAATACTATTAAAAAAAAAAATTAACGACATCCATAAATGGGATCTGTGAGAAATAGAATGAACCAATCATGATTGGATAAGAAATTTTATCTCAGTTCGGAGCAACTATTAGACATACCTAATAGTTAGTCCATAATCAATAGAGAAGCTCTACCGAGATATTTAAGTAGTTACTTCAGAATCAAAATCAATAGAGAAACTATACATAGATATATAAGGATCCTATTTGCTCATTTACATGTTAAATGGAATCCATTTGCCATATTAAATGAAATCAAGTAGAACTCTTATATGTTCACATAAAACTTTTTCATTGATTCGGAAATAACTGCTAAACATGCTTAGTAGTTGCTCCAGAATAATGCCGAGCAACTACTACTTATACTTAGTATAGATATATAAAGATCCTAGTCCATTTGGCATGTCAAATGAAATCAAGGATCACCTTTATATGTCCACATGAAACTTTTTCATTGATTTGGAAATGACTACTAAACATGCTTAATAGTTGGTTCAAACTGGCATAAAATTTTCGAATTGGATGAATGTTGGAGCACAACGGATCTTCTGTCCCACACGCCGTGCCACTCACTGTCCCACTTTTTATTATATTGCTATTTCTTCTTCATAAATATCATGTTTTAGTTCTTTTTATTTTCTTAAGATTCAATAAGTATTAATTCAGTAAAAAATAAATACAACAGTTTCAAAAAAATAATATATAATAGAAAATTAAAAAATACAGCAGAAAATTCATAAAAAATCTCATTTTTTATGCATTTTGATTTTTTGAGTTTGTTAAATTTTGTGTATTACTGAATTAATAGTTATTGGATCTCAAGGAAACAAACAAGAACTAAAACATAATATTTATGAAGGATAAATAGCAATATAATAAAAAGTGGGACAGTGAATGATACAGGATGCGGGACAGAAGATCTGTTGCGATGTTAGAGTCTCTATTGCTACCTAGATCCCTTTGCCAAATAATTTTCACTTTTTTTCTCTTTCTCTTTTCCACTTCATCGTCTTTCTTTCCTCCTGGCTAAATTGGAATTTGGGAGTGTGAGACTAGGGGTGTTTCGCGAATCGATCCGCTCGCGATCGGCTCGAATACGAGCTCGAGTCGAGCTCGTCAATATCGAGCTCGAGTCGAGCTCGAGCTAATTAAGTCGATCTCGAGCTCGAGCTCGAGCTCAAAAACATTAAACTCGTTGGCTCGCGAGCTCAATTATATATATATTTTTTATTTTTTATTTTAATAGTAAAATTACATATATATCCCTAATATTTTATTATTTGTTAAAAAAATTATTACTTTATTCATTTTTTTAAAAAAAATTATTTTTTATTTTTTAAAAATAAAATAATAATAATAATTATTTTTTATTTTTTAAGCTCGAGTTCGAGCTCGAGCTCGACTCGAATTTGACTCGAGCTCGAGCTCGAGCTTGATATTTTGAGCTCGAGTTCGAGCTTCACAAAATTGACTCGAGTTCGGCTCGATTAGCCAAAGCTCGACTCGAGTTCGGCTCGTTTGCACCCCTATGTGAGACCCATTAAAAGTTAAGACACCAGTTACCCGCGGGTCCCATTTTGCGGATGGTGGTCCTTGTTCCTCTTTGCTAGCGCCTGGTGGGTGGTGGCCTTCGGTTTGTAGGGACCCAAAAGAATGATAGGCCTAAATTAAAATACCATCCCTATTACCTCTAAAAAGACAGAAGGGAAATAAATTTAAAAAAACCTATGTAACAAGTAGGGCTGCCCGCGTGAATGGTCCAGTGGTAGCACCTCCAACCGGTGATCACTAGGTCCCGAAATTGAGTCTCTGCTCTGCTGGATTCCTCCGCGCACATATCATGCTTGGGCCGGGTTAGGGCGCCGGGCCCGAGCTGCAGGGGATTAGTCGGGCCCCGTAAGGATTGACCCGGACACCACTATGTCTACAAAAAAAAAAAAAGAAGTAGGGCTACAAATTAATTGAGCAGCTTGAGTCAAAATTCGGCTCAATTTCGATTAATATTAAATTCGAGTTCAAAAATATTAAACTCGTTAACTCGTATGTTGATTCGCGAGTATATATATATATATATATATTTATATAATTTTATTAATAATAAAATTATATATATATTCCTAATATTTTATTAATTATTAAAAAAATATTATTTTATTTATTTTTGAAAAATAAATTAATTATTTTTTAGTTTTTCGAACTTGAGCGCCAACTTTAAATTGGTGGCTCGTCAAAGGGGTGAATTAGGTGAATTTTAAACGTGTTAAAGGGGTGCTCTTATAGCACTCGTCAAAGGAACCCTTTTTTTTAAAAAAAAAAACAATTTATACGAAAAGAAGCAACTAAATTTGAGTTAATAGTCGAACAATATTTTTCTTTTTGGAGCACAAAATCATTTTCTTTAATTGCATTCTACATTTTTAAAATAAGTTGTACCTCCGCAAATATTTAATTAGAGCTACAAGCCAGCAGCAATATTATAGGGAGAAGGCTCTGGCTGCTTCTCTGATTGATTTACATTGTGGTTCAATTAGACAATTAGTTTGAGAACCTGAAATTTGAAAACCATAATCTAACAAATTGTTTGAGTACAATATCGAAATTAACGCAGAAACCATTACATGAATGTCGTGATCTTAATGCTCACGTGACTGCAAATTTGACCTGGAAATGGGAGGAATCTATCTCCAATTTAGTCATTAAAAAAAAAAGCAACCAAATTGGTACCACTAATAAAGGACCAGATTGATCAATACCTTAGTTTCAAGGGACGAAAATGATAAATTTGACCTTGGTCTTGGTCTTTGTTTGGCAGGCACTAATGAAGTTGATGGGAGTGTGAACAAGATAATTTCATCGCTTCTGCAGTTCTGCTGCACCATATCTTCTCTGAACAAGATAGCCTCTTCCAATATTTACACCAAAAAAGTAAAAAAAAAAAGAAAGTTCCAGCCTATTTTTTGTTTGCTATTGTTAGAAGAGAAAAGTGTAGATCCTGAACTAATTTTATTCAGTGGTTAAACCAGATAGAAATCTGATATCAGAGTGAAAAGAAGATACCGGAATGGAGGTCCCCTACTTACCCATGAAAAAAAGAAAAATAATGGACGTCCCCTCCAGCAGTAACACTAGTTGCTCTGATTTTGCTTTATACGACTATCTGCAATCGCATCACATCTCCTCCAGCACTAGTGCTAGTTGCTTTGATCTCGCTTTAGATTGTCTTGCCAAGTTTCCGGTCTCCTCCAGCAATATCGACAGGGGACTCGAGTACCTGAAGAAGAAGGTAAGATTATTGAAAACCTTTTTTCTGTATGTCAAAATGTGTAGGAGGAGGAGGAACCATGAAGCGCTTTTGGAGCATGATCAGGAGCACAAAGATAATACTTTGTCTGAAAGTTTGAGACGTAGTATTATTTGCTTCAGAATTCAAGATGTGGTTATCAGGATGATTCATGATCTTCGCTCTGCTTATCTTCTATTCAAACATTCTGGTGAGTCAGATTTTGGCATCATAGATAGTGCGGCGACCAGATCCCGGGAAAATATCATACTTTTTCTTGGGACAGATGTCAAGAAATCATGCAGCATCATCTTCTTCGACTGTTACTCACCGGCAGATCCACGACTAGTTATGGATCTTATTGTGTCCCTTTCACAGACTCTGAAAGACTTTTGTTCCTGGAAGCTATTGGATATCATTAGACACAAGCTAATGCTCTTAAGGAATCTCATTGGCTTTGTGACAATGCGAGGTGTTGAGTGTATGCAACTGACAGATCTCTTCAGTCAAGTTGCAGTTTGGGCTGCACGCCTATTTTTTGTATGTCAGTTTGACGGATATGATAAACAAGTGGTCAATCAAATGGAATCCGAAATTTCTCAGCTGATACTTAAGAAGATAAATCCTCTTGATCCTCAAGTCCGAGAAACTTACATAGATGTCCTGACAGCTTCAAAGAAACAATCAAGATCATCATGTGCTTTTGCCCTTGAGGAGAATGGGTGTCCAGTTGTAGTTCAATTTGTCGAGTCTCTCCACCATTATCTTATGGATCTACCGGGATACCATGCCAGTTTTCAGGTTCCAGTTAAGGATCATATTCTAAAACTCCATCAGGGAATAAGTTACTTGAGTACCCTTCTCAAGCAAGAGGAGAAACTAGATGATGAAATGAAGGATCTTCTTGGACTTGCAGTCTGTGATGCAGGAATTCTGATCTTCTCCCTTTCTGTCAATGAAATCAAAGAAGGCTTGCCCAGGGAAACATATCTTAGGCTGTTTCATTTGCACAAAGTTCTCAAGTATATGATGGCAGATCTTGCACACAATTATCTGGTAACATCACCATATTCATCATGTAATTATCGTAGATCCAATGAGTTGGGCTGTATGGATTTTTTCCTAGAAGATCTCCAGGAACTAGTAAGGTGTGATGAGGCTGATGATTCAAATGTTGTCCGATTGGATAGAATCCAACTGGTCCACAAAGATCTCGTATTCTTAAGATCTGTCCTTGAGAATATCAAGGAGCAGCGCTTTCAGAATGGAAAACTCCAAGTTTTCTGGAGTTATGTTATGGAGGTTGCATATAAGGCAGAGTTATTGATTGACTCGACACTTGTTGGTGATAAATGTGAAGATTCTTTGGATGCTATTGCTAGAGATATAAATCTTCTGAAGATTGAAGCCCTGGAGATCCATAATGGTCAAACCCAGAGAGTTAACAAGAATTCCATTCACATAGCGTCACAACTTGCTGTCGCCGTACACAATGAGGATCTCGTGGGTCTTGATGACAAGGTGAAAACTATCATTGATCGACTTACGAGAGGATTAAAGCAGTTGGATGTTGTTCCCATTGTGGGTATGCCTGGGCTTGGTAAGACCACATTAGCCAATAAAGTTTATACTGCTTCTTCAGTTAGGTCATATTTCCATGTTCGTGGCTGGTGTTGTGTTTCTCAAACATATAGCAAGCACAGTTTGTTTGTTCAGCTTTTGTGTAGTATTCATTCTAAGAGTCCAGACGAATATCTTAAGATGGATGAAAATGATTTGGTTCAGAAGCTAAAGCAAGTTTTGCTGAGAACTAGGTATCTCCTCATTTTAGATGACTTGTGGGATGTTGAGGCATGGAATTTGTTGGAAAACTCATTGCCAAATGATGTCAATGGAAGCAGGATTCTTTTCACCAGCAGATTCCAGGATTTGTCTTTGCAATTTAAACCTGGCAGCGAGCCTTACCATCTCTGCCAACTTACTGACGAAGAGAGTTGGGCATTGCTACAGAAAAAGCTATTTGACAAAGAAGGTTGTCCTCCAGAACTAAGTGAAGTTGCATATCGAATAGCAAAAATTTGTAGGGGCTTACCCCTCACAATTGTCCTTGTTGCTGGAATTCTTGCTACTATTGCACAAGATAGTTGGGAAGAAGTTGCAAAAACTCTAAACTCTGTTGTCCTTCAGGATGAATACTGCATGAAGACAGTTGAGCTGAGTTATAGTCATTTACCGGATTATTTGAAGTCATGTTTTCTATCCTTTGCTGCATTTCAAGAAGATGGGGTTATTAGTGTCCGAAAGTTGTTATGGCTTTGGATCTCTGAAGGATTCGTGCAACAGATTGAAGGAAAGAGTTTAGAGGAAGCGGCTTACAACAACTTGATGGGTCTAATTAATAGAAGTTTAGTTGTGGCTAACAAAAAAGGAGCCATGAATGGTGCCAAAACCTGCCAACTTCATGATTTGGTACACGAGTTTTGTGTGAAAAAAGCCGAAGAAGAATGTTTTCTACATATTATTCATAGTTGGAAAGACCCTTTTGGTCTTACTGGACCAAGCAATCCCCACCGAGTTTGTGTTCATGATACCAGGAAATTGAAGAGTTGGGAGTTAATGCTACTTTTTCCCAATTTACGCTGTTTGCTCTTACTTGGAAATCAAGAGGAGGATGGGGGGATTTTGTTACCTAAACTTCTTAGAGTGTTGGATTTGGGGGTTTTGAATTTTAGGAAATCATTTCCGATGGAAGTAGTATTGCTTGTTCACTTGAGATACCTGGTGCTCTGTCGAATACGATCCATCCCATCTGCAATAGACAACCTCTCAAGGTTGAAAGTTCTTATCGTACGAGTGCCGCTTTCTGATGTTGAGCTGCCGGAAACTATTTGGAACATTAATACATTGAGTTATCTCAATATTAAGAAATTGGAATTTGCGACTTGGGGTTTCATTTTTCCAGATGGAAATCTTGAAGTATCCCCTGATTTAGATCATTTAGACACTTTAAACCTTGCAATTGATACTGCAAAAGATACTTGCAAAAGACACTTGCAAAAGATACTGAAAAAGTTACCAAGCATCCGTAGGCTAAAATGTTGGAGACCATATCGTTTACAAGCAGCTCTCAGAAATTGCGACAAGATTCTTGTGTTTGACTGTTTGAATCAACTACAATCACTTTGTTTGACTGATTTTGGTGGATATGGATTTAAATTCCCATTGAATTTGAAGAAGTTGACTCTCAAATGGAATTATCAGCCATGGAGTGAAATTTCAACAGTTGGAAAGTTGCCTCACCTTGAAGTGCTTAAATTACTGAGGAAGTCCTTTGTTGGGAAAGTATGGGTAATGAAAGAAGGGGAGTTCCCTAACCTCCGAGTCTTGCAATTGTCAGGGTTGGGCATTCGCAGATGGACCGCATCTTCTGGTAATTTTTCTCGTCTTGAGAAATTGGTCGTGCACAGCTGTTGGAATCTGGTAGAGGTCCCTTCTTGTTTAGGGGACTGTCCGACTCTTGAAATGATTGCGGTGGTAGGTTGTAGTGTGTTTGTTGTAAATTCTGTAAATCAAATTCGGCAAGAACAGATGGATGGGGGAAATGTGGTTCTAAAGATGGTGATTGAAGATAGTTCTGAACCATCTTCCTCAGAAGACGAGTCGAGTTCCCAAGAAGGATAGTCAACTCTCTCAGAAGCAGAGGAGATTTCCTCAAAAACAGAGCCCTTTTCCATTCTCGACAATGGTGAAGCATTCGTGTCCCATTCTTGTGGAGTGGGATTCCGCTCATCAGGTCAGATAAAAGCCCATTTGCATATGTTGAACCATTCATGTCTCTTTTTTTCATCTAATTATATGTTGAATCAGCTAATGATATTATTAATTCATGTTTATTGAAGCAATTTCTGGTCGCCTCCAAATTCTTTTCTTTCTTTTTTTTTTTTGTGGACCTCACGCTTCTATATAACTTTCTTATTTCATGCATTAACCAAACCAACATTAGCATGTGCATAATCTGTTTCTAAAGTCTTCTCCTTGTTCTTTTCTGGTTTAGTATTGAATAATGTTTATATAAGGATTTTTAGTCCCCATTTTGTGAAATCTTCTTCTTGTTTCAATTATATATTATATGTATGTATGTATGCATGTGCTACTTATGTGTGATTGTGCCCTCAATTGATTGATATGTTGAGACAGACCAACAAAAAAAAAAAAAAAAACTGTGTTTTGTTACTTTTCAACAGAGAAAGGGCATAGGACTTGATAGTAAAATTTTGCGTCAATGCTTGACCTTTATAATTTGCATGACATTGTTAATATGAAAAGCATGTTTCATTGACATTGAGATCTAGAAATAGTTTTAAATATCTGAAAACATGTGTCTTTCTTCACTATATTTTGCTGAAGCACAAACATTTTTATTACTCAATAAACAATATTTATTCTAAAGGAAGCAATTTTTCTTAATTTTTTTTAATGTTGCTTCATGTTTTATTTTCCAGTTAAGTGGTGAATTGCTCGAACTAATCAAAATGACAAATCAGAGAAACTAGATGACTTTTTTGGTTGGGTGATCTGTGTTCCTCTTCATTCAACTGGTGTGGTACTGCAATTATTTCTTCTCATCACACTAGAAAAGGTTGAAGACTGCGAGAGGTCCCTTCTTGTTTAGGGGAATATGGCGAGTCTGTTTCAAGTTCTGTGAAGCAAATTCAACAGCAGGGAATGGGAGCAGAGTTGAATTTCCCAGAAGCAGAGTCCTATGCCTCAGTTTTATGTATAATTATTCATGTTTCTCCTAACTTCTTACGATGGTGAAGCATTCATGTCTCTTCTTGATCTGCATATGTTTCTTGAAGCAGTATTAGTACCTTTTCAACTCTTTTGTTTGAACATGCTGCAGATATATAAATTTGTGATTTGTGATTAATCAATCCAATAATATTATCTATCAGTAATCTGTTTCTATGATGTTCTTCATGTTCTTTTCTTGTTTGAGGTTCGATATGTTTGTATTTCATCATCCCAATTTGTTGAATCTTCTTTGATGCAGCTGAAATCAATGTGATACTTAAATGTTCAAACCAGCAGAGCGATACATACAATTGTAACTTGCTTTATTTTTCCTCAATAAAGAACCATACACTCAATTTATAGATACGTTAAAAGGTACAATAACTGTTTTGCAATAAATATCAAGTGGAGACACCGAAAAAAGAAATCATACACAGATTGTGTTACATTTCAATAGAGAAATGGCATAGGAACAAAATTGAAAAATTTTGCTTCAATTGTTCTCTTATATATGGAACCCATGTTTCATTGGCAGTGAGATCTAGATAGAGCTTTGTACATCAAGCCAAGCCAAAACAGGAAAATCTGAAAACATGTAGGAATATGTTATCTTTATATGTGCCTTTCCCAAAAACTCTTGAAAAATTCCAATCCAAACAAGTTGTTAGAATTTTGAAGTTCATCTTCCATTACTGTAAAGGTTTTATTCCACTTTGCACCCTCGAAGTTCTTTTTATTTTCACTTTGCTCCTCAATGTTTTAATTACAAAACTTTACAACCCCTTTTGTTTTCTTTGCTTTTCTCTTTCTAGGAGAAATCTTAATGTCACAAGGCAAAAGGTAAAGAGAAGTTCTTAAGAGTTGAATTAAAAATCTCATAATTATCCAACTAAAATCTCCACAAGCTGAATTGGGGCTTGAGACGATACTTGTATTAATGTCATGCATTCGACTTTCGACCAATTACTAAACTTATTAAAAGAAACACCACAAGATTATGCATTGTCAAACAGAACGTACATGTGTGAACAACATATAGATTAATTTTAGTCAAATTATTAAATTGGGACTAAGAAGACCTTAGTTTAGTAACTAAGTTTGAAATCTCAAGGTTTAGAAGTTTCGGGTTCAAATCTCCTTCTCTCTCCTTACTTCTTAAATCCTACCCAATTTCTGCTTAAAAAAATAATAAAAAAAGAAATACTTCAAATTGGCAGCATGTAGAACTTTAAAATATATAAAAAGAACACAAAGTGTCAAAGTAAAACAAAAAAATCAAAATTCAAAGTGATAAGTATATTACAAGATTAAGCTTCACATTTTTTTCACAAGCTTAAACTTCACTAGTGAAAAATGAATTTAGTACTAATGCACAAAAAATGTAACTTAATCCTTTCTTTATAGAACTGCGAGCCATTTTCTACTATTTCATTTTTTGAGCTAATAAATTTATAGCCAAAAAGGGCAAAAAGTTTAAAATAAAAGAAATGAAAAGGCTTTCAAATAAATACAACCTGAAATCTTTCAACAACCACTCAACAATTTTACAACTTTCCTCTTCTTAAATCTTTGCCATTTTTATCTCTTCACCCCTTCTGAGAGTTATATTTCCTCGAGGCTTTAACTTACAAATTTCCCTTTCTCAACCACTTTGATCTACCGTCCTGATCAGGGGCGGGCCATGTAGGGTGGGCAATTGTCCCTCTCAAGTTTTCAAATATTACATAATAGAAACCCATCAAAATGATGATGCACAAAAAGCAAACATTTTATGTGCATTAATTTGGGTTGTCAGTCCTGTTAAGAAAAACAAGTCTTTCTTTTCTTTTCAAAAAGCAAACAACGTGAAACAAGCTACCAAATCAAATTTTGAAGGCCAAGGCACAAAGCTAATGCGTTGCTTAAACTTACAAGGAATATTGGAAAATTCTACCCACCAAAAAAAGAAATAAAAAAGGACTGCTGCCTAACTAATCAGAATTATAGAAAGCACCAAGCAACATGCGCTTGTCTATCAAAATGCAGGATGTATGGAAAGATTTTATCCACTGCTACATCAAAGAAAACTCAACTAGATTGCGATGGGATTGACATCATAGGACAGTCCGGTATGTTATAAAATTCAAGACCAATGCCTACCATGTTCAATAAGATTGATATCAATTAAACAAGCTTTGATTCATCCAATTTCGATTTCCTCCATTAGAAGAATGTCCTTCGCACTGGACAAGAATCTATAAAGAAGATGCACGAGGTTGCTTGATGACAAGGAAATATATTTCTGTAAAGAGTCTAATGCACTTTATTTTTTAGATTCGTACCTTGGAGGTCACCATTCAACCAGGCAACAATTGCAGTTTCGCCATAATGGGCAGCAGCTTTAAGGCAGAAATCATAAAGGTCTCCAAAAAATGGCTAGACGAGAAAAAAAAAAGACCAAAGAAGATCTCTTCATTGTTTAATAGGAAAAGAATAATTTAATGGTGGAAGTTGTGTAAAAACTAAAAAAAAAAATTTTATTTATATATATATTTATTCAAGTGTTTAAATCATTTAATTATTCCTTTAACTATTTATTCACATGTTTAATTTCCTATCTTTTCTCAACTTATTCGTTTTAAATCATTTTTTTTGCTTAGTAATTTAATCACTAGTTGGATTAGTAAAAATCTTTTACGCGCACGTTTTAGTGTAGCTATGTTAAATTTTACTGAGCCATACTAGTACAACCAACTAGCAAAACATGATCATAATCATGAAAGTGTAGTAGGATTTGAATCTTGAAGGAGATTGACAAGAACTGAGAGTTGAACGCTATTCTCGCACTATTCCTAATTGACTTTGGTTGCTTGTAAAACCCAACAAACTCTCACTTTTTCCCATCACTTTTTCTCTTCCTTTTTCCAGGCCGAGCTTCTCCTATCAAAAACAAGAAGAAAAGTTCAACTTTCTTCCTTCATTTCTTGCTTTAATCTTCCCCAAATTTGGTTGATTCTTGGAACCTTGCTTGAGTTTGGAAGGAAGTCTTGCTTGGAGGCAACTCTTGGAGGAAACTTGGGCTTGTTGCTTGATTGAAATTGTTAGGAGAGGTATTGGCTTGGAACTTTTTTCCTTCAAGTTTCTAGTAGATTTGTAGTTAGAGAGATTGATCTTTAATGGGTTGTTGATGGGTTTCTTTGAAACCTTGATTTAGGTAGATGACTTGAGGAAAAATTCCTTGTGTTTTCATGGCAAGCTAGGTCGATGACTTGAGGATCATTCTTATGCTTTTATGATGAATGTTTGTGGTACATTCTGGTGCTTTAAAGCTTGATGTTGTGGCTTGTGTGTATATTTCTTGGAAAGCTTGAATCTTAGTTGGATTTTGTTGAAAATTTTGGTGGAAAAATTCTGTTTTGAAAGCTTCTTGCCAGCCGAAACTTTTGAGTGCTGTTAGCCCTTATTTTTCAAGAAATTTTGGAGGAATCTTGCTCCACAAACCTTGTTAGACATTAAACTTTGACTGTGAGTTGGGTTTGTGTGAGGACTCGAAAATTTGCTTATATTTGCTTATAATCCTCTTTTATTTTGAATAATTTAATTTATAATTCCTTTACTACTAATTGTACTACCTCAATAGTTGTAATATATAATAGAATCGAAAGTTTTACTTTTACTTTTTATAGTTAGGGTAAACTAGGGTTTTTGCGCATTTTGGTAGTGTAATCAGTTGGTAAGGTGTGTTTACTAAATTTGGTGGATAAGAGTGAGTATTAGGTAAAAGGAAATGTATGATTAGAAGTGCTAATAATAAGTTAGTGAATCATAAGTTAAAACAAAAGTACAAGAGAGTTAAGGAAAATTGGCTTGAACCGACGTATCGTTTGTTACCGGTTGAGTACACCACTTGACCAATATTTTCTTACTCTAATCTCCATGATTTTATTTCATTTAATCTTCCCAAATATAACCCTAAGGTCAGCCAAAATTTTTGACTAAAAACAAGAGGAAAAGACAAAAAGCAAGAGGAAATTGGTGGCTTGACAAGTGTTAGCCATCCAAGCAAGTTTGACCAAGAAACTTTCCTATCTTCTTATCTTTCTTTTGAACCAAATTTTTCTCCATTTCTTCTTGTCTTGGCCAAGTGCTTGGAGAGAAAAAAGAGAGGAGAAAACTTCCATTTCCATCTTGATTTTTCCTTGTTCAAGTTAGAATCACAAAAACTAAACCGATCAAACTAGCACCAAGGGAGCTAGGAAACTTGGAGTGGAGAGGTTTTGGGAGAGAAAGCCTTGGTTCATCACTTTCTTCAAGGGATTTAAAGTATAAGTTGAACAACTTCTTATTCTTGCAAAATATGGTGAAGATGACTTGAATCTTGGAATATTATGGATGATACTCTAGATTTGGTGAAGATTAGTGAAATTTCAGCTAGGGTTTATGATTTTTCAGCCTTGATTTATGTTGTTTATTTATAATATGTTGGTATTGAGCTTGGCTTTGGACTTGTGAGGTGATTAGTAGCCTTATTGTGACTTTTTAGCTTTAAAAGAAGAAATTCCATCTTTATTAGAAATTTTCCAGCTTTGGTATTGTGATGATTATTTGCTAGAAATGAGTTACAATTGGATGGTTTATGACCTAGATTAAGAACTACCTTTATATTCTTACTTGTGGTGGTTGAGTTGGGCTGATTTGAGGAAAAAAAATGTAGTCTTGAATGGCTGAAAAAATTAGTAAACACAAAGGAAGTGCTGTCCATTTTATTTTTTGAAGTTCAAGCAAGTGAAATCGGAACTTGAGCAGTGATTCTTGATTGAATTGAACTTAAGTTGTTTAGGGTTTTCAAGTTTCCTTTAATAAGAGTATATAAGCCGAATTTTGCCAAAACTCATATACTTTATAAGGCGAAAGCAGCGACCACTTTAAACACGATTTTCTAGTTTCTTCCACTAAGTTGTGAACTTAAACGTTTTAATCGTTTCTTTGTCGAAACCAAAAGAGCGAGCATGAATTTTCTAGGGTTTAATAAGTAAAATGAGTACTACTTAAATGAGTTCTATTTATTTGGTTTTCTTTAAGCGAAACTCCTATATTTCGAAACCCTAATTGATTGCAAACTGTTAAACGGTATTTTATCGCAGATTTGGACTCCAATCAGGGAGTTGAACCTAAGCCTGGTTTTGGAAAGCAATAAATCATTGGTGGGTATTTCCACGTACATGATTGAACTTGATATTTGAATGAAAAGCTTTGCTAATGCGAGTTGATAGTACTTGACTTGTTTGGACGGGCAAGGGTGTACTTTATCGCACTTGCTCTAATGTGACTTATTACTGTACACTGGTTACAATTGGTTTGATATACATGTATATGACTTGAGTACTATCTAGAATTCCAAAAATCCTGTGATTAGTTAATCGAGTCGAGCCGGCAAGAGCTTGGTCGATTAGATAACGAACCCTGGGTCTTCTGTTCTGTCGAGTGGAGTATTATCTTCTCGTCTAATTGGTATGTTTGAGTATTACCACCGCTGTTATATTGGAGTTCGGGCCCGGTAGGGGGTTTAAATGGTGGGCGAAGATTGGAGTTATGATGAGAACATGAAGATCCCTTCAAGAGGCTCGAGTGAGGCGCTAAATGCACCATCAATGAACCTTGGACCGATGACTCGAGCAAGGGCAAGAAAGATGCGTGAGAACCTCCAAACATTTCTACATACACGCATAGGAAGGATTCAAGAGGCTAATCACACAATGGTGAGCCTACTCCAAGTCCTTGAAGAAGCCGCGGTTGACTAAAGAGAGCACAGATTGCTTGATGGGTTTCATTGCCACGTTAAGAGTCTAATGTAGGCTTCATAATAAGGTTGGACAGCCCATATTGGGCCTTGGCGGACCAGGCCTTGACCATTCGGGCCATACTAGCAAGTTACCATTCGTTTATTAGTTTCCTTAGTAAGTTAGGTTTAGGATTAGTTGGAGTTAATATGGTTTTCCATTGCTAGTTAGGATTAGGAGTACCAAAGCCTATAAATACAAGGCTTGGTCAAGCTTGTTATTCATTCAATAATCAATAAACAATTTTCAGTTTTAAGAGTATTCTCTTAGTTTCGGTTAATTTTGAATATCTTAGATTTTGTTCTAAGTGTTCTTCTTGGCTTATCAAGTAAGAATCACACTTGCTCGTGGCGCCGTTCTACCAATAGCCGTAAGTTCCTTTAATCTTTTCTTGAGGGTTAAGATTCAATCTTAGTTCTCATCCAAGGGATTCTAAGGGGGTTTAGGGTTTCGCACAATCAAACCTTGGAGTCGCTTGTCTAGATCCTGTTTGTTGGTATGCGAGTTCGCCAAACGCGGTTGGGTTCATATCATCTGGTATCAGAGCTAGTTGACAACTTCCAGGTTATATCCCTATTGTTCTTCGTGTTTCTTTGTGTCATTCGTGAAACTGAAAAAAAAAAATTTCGTTACTGTTCATTGTTACTATTCATCACTACTGTTCATCACTACTGTTCATCCGAAGTCACTGTTCACTCGTAATTTTTTTGTTTAGTTTAGTTGCCAATCTTTCTTGTTTCGTTGTGTTTGTTTGTGTCTTGAGTCTTGAAATTGTTGGGGTCAAAAAAAAAAACAAACAACAAATCTGATCGCTAGTTCTTGAAGTGATTAGGGTTCTTCTTGAACAAAAGGGTTGGGAATTTTTTTGTTTCTTGCACTACTGTAAGGCTGTTTTACCTTGTTCTTGAACGTCTTGATTCAAAACTTGAATCGCTAAAAGTTCTTGGACGAAATCTTGAAAGCCTTGGGTGGTTCTTGAATTTCTTGAAATCAATTAACCTAGTTCTTGAATCTTGAAGTGGTGGCTGCTCTTGTCCTAAAGTCATAGCCGAACTCTTGCTTTAACTTGTGGTCGAATTGGAAGAAAGAAAAGAAGCAATCTGGTTGCATACTACAAAAAAAAAAGAGAAAGAAAAGCAAGAAAAGAACAAAAAGGGAAAACAGATTCGGATCTACAAACAATAGGAAACCTATTGGGACTTGGAAACCTAGTTGACTTGGGTTTGTAAACAAATCCTAGTTACACTTGGAATACCAAATTCTGATTGGTACCTTTGTGCCACGTAGGAAACCCTACCTTCAGCTGCAAAACTTACCCAAAAAGGCCCAAGAAACGTTGTTTTACACCTTCCAAAATACAACCAAGTGCAAGTAGGGTAGAGTCCATCTAGGATCCGAAATTTCTGCCATACTTTTTGTTTTTGCTTGGGTCGGTAGAGTCCTTCTTGAGTTTAGTTGTCTACTTGTCTTAGTTGATCAGTCCAAGTTGAGTCTTACTTAAGATTATTTGTCTTAGTTGAGTCGGGTTCCTAAATCAAATTTGAATCTTGAATTCGTAAATTCATCACCAATCACTTGCTAAGTGATTCCTTTCTTGGTAAATCGTTGAACAACTTTTGAGCCAATCTAACCTCTTCAAAGATGAAATCAAAGCTTTGAGAATATTTTTGTGAGCTTATAAACGAGAGTTGTGTGAAACACGACTGTGAGTGCATACACATGAGGGAGTATGTGAGGTAAAATTATCTCCTTTCACTGCTAAATACACAGCTTTCACTTCACCATGGCTAACGAGGGAGAAACAAGCTCCCAAGCTTTCAAATTTAAACTTTTTGCAGATGCAATAAGGGAAGAAGTCAAGCAGATTTTGGATGAAGCTTTTAAACCCTTTCACAAACGACTTGATCGAATAGAGAATAGGGATGTAAAAAGGAGGAGTTCTATGCAATCTACCACTACAAAGCCAACCTATTCAAGGAGGAAGGAGACTCCATTAGTTTCTTCCAAATCTAAGGTTGACGTTGAGCCATTTAAGGAGGAGTCGTGGTGGGAGACTTACCAATGCCTTCTTCGAGAAAAGCAAATGAAGGAGCAAGTTGATTGTAATTCTCAAAAATCTCTTAAAGAAGATCGTATTGACACTAAGGCTCGTGAACTTCAACCTACACAAGTTCAAAATCAAGAATTAGTTGAAGAGTTATGTGAGAAAAGTGAGATACAACTTGAGTGTGTGAGTAATGATGTAATACTTGAGAGAGAGCAAGAGATTGAAAAATCTAGAGTGTTGCATGAGGAAAAGGAAAAGAAGAGGGAAAGTGCACTGATTTTGAGTTTCAACAAAAATGAGAGTGAGGGGACTTATTGCCGTTCTAACAACCTTAACATTGCTTTGTCTAGTGTTCCTTGTTTTATATAGGTTAAGCAAAGTGCAATCGCTTTGATTTTACAATATTCCATCCCCAAGTCACTTGTGCCATTTGCAAGTTTCCATGGAATTTGTCTTCTAGGAGTTAGATCAATTTGGTGCCCATTCATGGAATCGGATGATTTCAAAGCTGTTCCCGTCTTTGGAGGATCGAACTATGTGTACCCTCAAAATGTTAGAACTGACCATGTGCCACAAGTTTACATAAGGAGCAAGGTCTTCAATGGTCACTACAATGCCTATGCTCATCTTGCACCTAGTCCACTTGAAGCTCCAACTTCACCAAGTCAGTTTCCATACTTTGCAAGCTTTTTCAAGTTTGAGGAGTTCGATTTCATGGGATACACATCACACCAATTTGAGGATCCTTACCTCATGACCAGAAGCGATCAAGTTGAGCATACATTGAAGCTGGTTCATGAGATTCAAGGGTCAACAAGGAGTGTTTTCCAACTTAGTAAGTGGTTTTTGCATTGGATGACATTTGCAGTTGTGACAGCCCCATCTCCCCCTAAGGCGAACCAGAGGGTTCGGCGGACCGCCTGCCCAACTCTCGCCAGGACTACGGAGTCGAATCACACTAACCCTATATAGTACGCGCGAGAACTCAACGAAAATGAACAATTGGAGACCACCAAGGGTTAAACAGAGCTTACCAAACCATACGAAAGTACGGAACGTCGATTAAACACTTATACATATATGGGAGTCTTGAACAAATGAACCAAAATACAAGCCAAAATATTCATGCTACACAAAATACAATTAGGATTTCGGTACAAAGGAGCTTAACAAAATAACATATACATTAGCTCGACCCCTTTTCTTCCAAAATCGTGGTTTCAAAGTTTGTCCCCTGTAAGGAAAACAAAGATAATGGGAAGGGGTGAGCTTACGCTCAATGAGGTACCAAAATAATAGCAAGTAAGAAAACGTGGAACTTCATATTCACTTAGTTACATATGCGAATCAAATAAAGAAATGAACAAACACCATAGATAGAAAGGATACGGGTGGCTCTCAGGAGCCAAATTCCCATTTGCTTCACCGAAGTTTGATCGAAATAATAGTTGACACTCCATCAACGCTAAAAGAGTAACCAATACCGGAGACTCCACTTTCTCCGATTCCTTACACCTCACATACCCCTACCGGGCCCGAAATCCAATCAGTTCAGAAATAGTAATACTCGAGTATACCGGAATCAAGGGTCTCAATACCCAAAGATCCCAAAACAGACTACTGTGGTTCGTTATCTAATCGACCAGGCCCTTGTCGGCCCGACTTGAGTAACTAGCCACAGGTGTTGAGCTCAGAGGTCACAGAAAGGTCGTTGGATACCAGCCTCCAAACGACGTCAAAACAGATACAGATACAGATAACAGATTCAAATTTTGCATAGTAAATTGGCATATGAACAGACAAGAGAACGAGTGTGATAAAGTACACCCTCATCTCAAACAGAATAAATAGATAGTACATTCGGTCATATCACAGATTGCATATACAGACCCCAAGTTAATCAATAAATAAGGGGAGTGGTACACTCATCGGTTCAAGTACAGATATTTCAAAAGTTTTCACTTCAGATTGGCTTTAATCGCCAAGAAACCCTAAAATCATCAAAGTAAACCAATTGAAGGTTTCACATCCAAAATCGAGTAAACGGAATGCACAAATGAGGCTCGACTACATGTCGTACACCTTTCCATGGTAAGTACTAGTACAAAGAATAAAATATAAGTTTTGAGCAAAAAGGATAACAGTTGGGCCTAGGGTTACAAACAACTCCTAAAACCCATCATTTTTACCAAGATCAACTCAACTTGAAAGGATTGTGTAGCGCTAAAATTTTGGGCAGCATACCCTCTGTATTTACCTATTTTTCCAGCCACTTATGGCTTCATTATTTTCCTCAATCAATTCCAAAGTCTTACACAATATAAATTCATCACCACAGCTGTTCAATAGGCTCAAAGTCATTCAAGTACAAAATTTAACTAGGAAAAGGACCGGAAATGCAAGTTAAGCCCTAAAACCCAAAAACAGTTTTGACGGCGTTTAGCGTATTGGACACATCCGGCACTACGATTATCGGATAGAGGTACAATATACACCGTTTCGAAGCTAACAGAAAGGGTTACAATGTTGAAGAAGGCCACTCAGTCCAGTTTGTAGTGAAACTAAGTCAAAATTGCAATGTACCAAACCAGAACCGCATAAACAGGTTAACGAACCGCATTCTGGTTAAACACCCATAGTTCAGGTTACCAAAATCCAATTCAAGTGATTCCAAAGCCATCCGAAAACTAAGACATCAGGCTACATTTCTTAAGAAGGCATCAATAACCAAATCAGAAGTATTTCCAACCAAATTAACCAATTACAGAAGCAATTATCAAGTTCGGGTAGAAACAGGGCAGCATGGGTATTGCGGTCCTTTCACAGGTTACTTTGCTCCGATTGAGCTAAAATTTTGTAGGAAACTATAAAATATCATTCCCTACAACTTGCATGTTTTAACCCAAGGCTAATTCGGCCTCTAACTATGAGGAACAGTACCGGGCAGAATGGTTGAATTGAAACCCTAACTTCTGAAATTTTCGGCAAATGCGAAATTTTCCGCAACAACCACAATTTACGCATTCTAGCTCTATTCTAAATCATTTCCAACCATCATACAATGCCACACAATATTAATCATATTAAAACAGAAAAATCATGAATAAATGTAAAACTTCACCAATTCAACCAAAAATCACAAAATAACGCCGAATTTCATCTCTTTAACTCACATAAGTCACTAATTAAACATTATTGAGAAGAAATAAAGGTCCCTTAGCTACTCACCTTAACAACTCAAGAAGAGGAGCAACTTAGCACCTTAAGCTTCCAAACCACCTCCCTAATCATCTCACAACCACTCACTTAAGGATTTTTATGGAGTAAATCAAGATTCCAACGGTTAATTTGTGAGATTGAGCAAGAAATAGAAGGAAGAAATTGAAGAGTTTTCCTTTCTTTTGCCTTGGAGAGGGCCGGCCAAAGCTTGCAATTTTTGGATGATTTTTGGGTCAATTTTTGATTTATTTGGTAAAGTATGAATAGTGGTCAAAAGTAAGTCTTAATCATATGGTGACACTTGTCACCCTATTTAATGCATGCATATCCCTTTGTTTCCTCAACTCTAATCCATATGGTATCCTCTAATTATCTCATAACACCCAATAAATTAAACCCAGTATCCAAAACTTAACCTAACTGGCCGAATTTTACCGAACTTTTCGCACTAGCGGGTTCTACGTCCGATACACGTCCTTAATTTCTCAAAAACTAACCGATACTAGAAAAATCATCTAAAAACTATATTTACTCATAAAAATTATTTTTAAAATTTTCGAATAAAGCAAATGTGGAGAAAAAACGTGCAATTAAGAGAAAATGAAACCTTGCAATTAAGAAAATTACGGGTTCTCACAGCAGTCATCATAACGAGATTAACTCGAAGGCATGTAACTTTTCTTGTCACCATCCGTACTTCAATTTGTGGGCAAATTATTTTCAAGAGGAGGGGAATGATGAGAACATGAAGATCCCTTCAAGAGGCTCGAGTGAGGCGCTAAATGCACCATCAATGAACCTTGGACCGATGACTCGAGCAAGGACAAGAAAGATGCGTGAGAACCTTCAAACATTTCTACAAATTGTCCATACACATATAGGAAGGATTTAAGAGGCTAATCATACAATGGTGAGCCTACTCCAAGTCCTTGCAGAAGCCGCGGTTGACAAAAGAGAGCGCAGATTGCTTGATGGGCTTCATTGCCACGTTAAGAGTCTAATATAGGCTTCATAATAAGGTTGGATAGCCCATATTGGGCCTTGGCGGACCAGGCCTTGACCATTCGGGCCATACTAGCAAGTTACCATTCGTTTATTAGTTTCCTTAGTAAGTTAGTTTAGGATTAGTTGGAGTTAATATGATTTTCCATTGCTAGTTAGGATTAGGAGTACCAAACCCTATAAATACAAGGCTTGGCCAAGCTTGTTATTCATTCAATAATCAATAAACAATTTTCAGTTTTAAGAGTATTCTCTTAGTTTCGGTTAATTTTGAATATCTTAGATTTTGTTCTAAGTGTTCTTCTTGGCTTATCAAGCAAGAATCACACTTGCTTGTGGCGCTGTTCTACCAATAGCCGTAAGTTCCTTTAATCTTTTCTTGAGGGTTAAGATTCAATCTTAGTTCTCATCCAAGGGATTCTAAGGGGGTTTAGGGTTCCGCACAATCAAACCTTGGAGTCGCTTGTCTAGTCCTGTTTGTTGGTATGCGAGTTCGCCAAACGCGGTTGGGTTCGTATCAAGTTAAGTAGTGCACTACTGGACTGGTTACTCTACTTAAAAGTTGACGGAGTGTCAACTACTACTTGGTGAAACTATGACGGAGTTAACTCGCAAGAGTTACTGTATCCCTTTACCTGAAAATATTGAATAACTAATGATTTGTTATTTGAAGTGTTATTACTCACTTTTATGAACTCTTAGACTCGCTACTTTGACATTTCAAGTTTTATCTTATGGTCGACTTGCTACTTGATTCCTGCACGACATTTGGAACCTCATGGAGTTTTGGCTCACTTTATTAGTTTTGTTTTCCTTACAAGGGATACGAGCGCGGGCGTGACGCTAGTACAGGCTAGCGTCTTCTAATTTTTGAATTTTTGTGATTGTACTCACGCTAGTGCTTGATTAGGGTTGGAAGTTAGTTGGAACTTAAATCTTTCGTTGTATTTGAAAATGTATGAACTTTTGAGATCGACTTGAGCATCCATGTACATTCTAAGTATGGAACTGTTGTTTCATTTACTTTTGAAGTTATAATTTGTGTCCATGAAGTTGAGTGTGTGTGAGTCCTGGCGAGAGTTAAGCAGACGGTCCGCTAAACTCTGGGGTATGCCCTAGAGAGAGGTGGGGTCGTTACAGTTTGAACCAAAAATCATGAGTTTAAGTGAGAAGGTTAAGTCAAGTGTTGCTGAAAATTTTTCCCGCAGGAGATTCTGAACAATCTTGGGAAAGGTGGGATATGCCCTAAAGAGAGGTTGGGTCGTCACAGGTGGTATCAGAGTTTAGGTTTGAATTAGTCTGGGTAGATTGAGCGACTTGTACATAATATGGCTTTGTGTACGACTGTTTAAATATGAAACCCTAGAGAGTAGGCGACTAACTTAGTGTTACTTGTTTAAATTGCTTATTTTTTTTAATGCTACTTGTAGTGTAGACAATGGAAGGAAATGGCGAGAATGGGAATGTCAAACGACCTCTGAGAGTGCTTAGTTATCAGAAGCGTCCCGGAGGGCCGGTATTTTGGAGCGCCCCAGGGCGTAGGGTTCGACACTGTGACTGTTGGCGGACTTATTCCTACCCCGATAGGGTAGTCCTCACCATAGCAGACGAGAGGAGAAAATTGGGCAGTGCCAATCGTCGATATCAGACGGAGATTGAGCGGCTGCAGGCTGTGCTAAGAGTGCAAGGGGTTAGGATCCGAGAGATTAAGGCTTCTATTCTCGAGGAGCAAGAGCGAACCAATGCCTTTCGAGAGCAAGCCCAAGAGACTAATGGTCGCCTTGTTCAAATAATAAGGGAAGTAACGGATCGAACCGATAATATTTTGACCGAATGTGGGGCCCTTGTGAGGGGAAGTGGTACAGATGAACGTGGCTGAGGGAGTTCAAGGGAATGCAGCCCCTAATGATTCTGAGGAAGACCCTGAGGAGGAGCCGACTGCACTAGAGGAGGAGACGGAATTGGTTGGGTCAATGACTAACTAGGCTAGAAATCTGGGGTTTTGAAGGTTGTGCGAGATAGTTAGGACATAATAGGGACTAGTTGGGATGACACGTCATCTTTTATTTTTGATATTGACATGCTAAGATTGATATACATAACGCTTGCTTTTGCTCTATATTCTTTGGTTGTTATAAGTTCTTGACTTTATTTGGTTGGCATGTACAGTACTCTATGACTTGTTATGTGACTTGTTATGATATGTATATAAAGAGAGTATTTTATTTTAAATGTGTTCTATTGTTTTCACTTTATGATTTAGAAATAATTTTATTAAGCTTTATAGCTACTATATTTTGCTTATACGTACATAGTCTATTGTTCAAAAGAGGTATGGAAGGTAGGCGAACTCAAAGATGTGTCTAACAGTCCCTCGACAATATTGTCCCACAGTTTGACACCCCGTGGGGCCTTGGATTTTGTTCTTGGCGTTGCTGGACAACATAATAGGCACCCGCAGGCTACCTCACCAAAAGGCCTCGTCAAGGTGGGAGAGACCACTACAGACTTATCAAAGCAGCCCAAGCTCCCTCCCTAGCCGATGTGGGATCATTACAATATGGGACTAGTCAAGGACGTGGTTCTAGCCGTGGACGTGGGACTAGACAAGTACAAGAACCGAGAGAAGAGAGACATGCAATGGCTGAGCAGCAACCTGAACCTCGGGCCGAAGGAGGGAATCAGATAGCGACGGTAATCCAGCAAATGACTAATATTCTCGTTCGGTTGGTAGAGCAGCAGGGTCAAACCCCTGTTAATCGGCCTAGGGACCCCAAAATAGGGGAAGATAGGATCCTAGAATGGTTTCAAAAGTTTTGTCCCCCCAAATTTCTTAGGGGACCAGACCCAGAAGTAGCAGAGAGATGGCTAGAAACAATGATTAATATTTTCGTTATCTTGAATTATACAGAGGAAAGGCAGGTGAACTTTGCCATATTCCAATTTGAGGGTCTAGCTAGAGTCTAGTGGAATGTAATTAGGGCTAAGCAGGAACGAGAACGGATGGTATGGACCTGGTTGAATTTTGTGGGGGAATTTAATGAGAAATATTTCTCAGCCCTAATCCAGGAGAAAAGGGAGAATGACTTCACTAAGTTACGTTAGGGAACCTTGAGCGTATCCGAGTATGAGACTCAGCTCATTAGGTTATCCAAATTTGCTCCTGAGTTGATGGCTACGGAGCAAAGGAGGGTGAGACGGTTTGTGTAGGGATTAAATATAGACATAAAGGAGGCCTTGGCGGTGGAACAAATTAATACTTTCACCGAAGTACTTGAGAAAGTCCAGAGGATAGAAATTGCAAGGGCGCAAGTGAAGGCTTTTTATGCAAGAAAGAGGGGTGCGCCCAGTGGAAGCTAGGGGTAGGGACAAGGTAATCAGGGTATGCCACCCCCTAAAGTGGATCGAGAAACTGGCGGTGGAAAAATTTCGGGGACATCTAGGGGAGTTACTCCGAGAGGAGCCTCAGGTGAAGGGGGCAGGCAAGAGATGCCTCGCAGGGAGGCCAGACATCAGCCCCTCGATTGTCTTATGGTTATTGTGGGAAATCCAATCACACTGAGGATAATTGCTGGCGAAAGGCACAAAAGTGTTTATGGTGTGGAAGTACCGAGCACCAAATCGCCACCTGTCCATTTACCAGTGATACCCAACAAGCCGATAGGTTAAACTTTAAACCGACCACTGGAGGAAGGACCAGGCCAAGGGTGCCAGCCAGAGTGTATATCTTGGACCAACAGTCAGTGCCTGAGCCATCGGAAGTAGTGGAAGGTACGATCCCTGTTTTTCATCGTTTGGCCAAGATTTTAATAGATCCTGGTCAACACATTCTTTTGTCAACCTTACTGTTATGTGTGGAATTGATGTGAAGGCCGAGAGGCTACCATATGATTTAGAAGTGAGAACACTTACGGGGAACCAATCTTTATTTGCTAATAAGGTGTATAGGAATTGTGACATTGGGGTTGATGAGCGAAAATTGGTAGTCGACCTTATAAGTCTGGCCATTAAGGGATTGTTCATCTTTTACCTTCACCCCTTGAAGGTGTTCATCTTATACCTTCACCCCTTGAAGTAAATGAAGAAACCAAGGTTTCCTCTCTAAAAACTCTCCACTACAAGCTTCCTTGCTTCCTTGGTGCGAGTTTGTTCAGTTTAGTTTTGTGATTCTAACTTAAAAAAGGTAAGAAGCAAGATGAAGTTGGAAGTTTTTCTCCTCTCTTTTCTCTCCTAGTAGTTTGGCCACGACAAGAAGAAATGGAGGAAAATTTGCCAAAAGAAAGATAAGAAGGAAAGAAAGTTACTTTGGTTAAACTTGTCTTGGTTTGCCAACACTTGGCAACCAAGTTTTTTTTCTTTTCTTTCTTTTTCTTAGTCAACAATTTCGGCCAGCTTTAGGGTTAGATTAAGGGAGGATTAAATGAAATAAAAACAAGGAGATTAGGGTAAGAAAGTATTAGTCAAGCAGTGTACTCAACCGGTAACAAAAGGCGCACGTCGGTTCAAGCCTATTTTCCTTAATTCTCTTGTACTTTTGTTTTAACTTATGATTCACTAACTTATTATTAGCACTTCTAATCGTACATTTTCTCTTACTTAATACCCGCTATTATCCACTAAATTTAGTACACACACCTCACCAAGTGATCACACTACCAAAATGCACAAAAAACCCTAATATACACAATTCCTTTAGAAAAATCATAACTTGAGTTATAAATATAAAAAATTCATGCAACTTGACCTGTTAAAAATTAGACTTCAAATACTAATAATCTTTAGAAGACACCTCAAAGAGATTCAGTTCATAAGTTGGTCCAAATTGAGCTGTAAACTACTACAACACTCCTATTTTTACTTGTGCAGGGCAGAATTTTCAGTCAACTTTGCCGATTTTCTAGTATTTATAGAAATTGAATTAAACTATGAATTTTACATCGTAGGAATCCCTATGAGTTTAGTTTCAAACGCAATAAACAGAACTCAATTCCGACTTTCTTATACGAAGTTATCACCAATTTTCCAAAACTGCGCAGAGCCTCCTGCAAAAATTTTCAGATTTTCTAACAACTTGAGAATATGAAACTTTTCTTAATAAAATTCACTCCCTTGGCTCAAATTCAATATACATGTAAAGATTAAGGTTTAACAAAGTATCTTAAACAAAAATCTTGTCAAAATCACAATAAAATGACGAATATTTCCACATAGAAGCATATATCAAACTCACCATAAATTTCCCCATCAAGCTACTAAGGTTTTCATGAAATGTACCAAATCCTTCTTCTTTATCATATAAAGAGACATCTAGCATGATTCTTAACCAAAAAAACCCACCTAATTTATCGTACAGAATTCACTTTTCGGTTACACTAGTACCGTGCACTAGGAAACTTAGCATGCACTCAATTAAGCATGCTCCAAGTTGAATAATATAATAGAAGAAAAATCATTATTCAACCATTTAAACAACCAAGAATTTGAGGTAAGTAAGTTCAAATAAGAGCTATAAAGACACGTAAAATTTTGGGGCGTCACACACTCTCCCTCTTTGTGAGGACCCGAAAATTTTCTTATTTATCGAATATTATTAGTTTACTTAAATATTTATTTACTCATTTTCTCCGAATTATTTATTTCAACTATTTAAAATCTATTTATATGGAACGACACCTCTTTTATATTTTTAAAGCGTTCTGTTGAAAAAAAAAATTCACTTTTAAAAATTCGTTTAGTTCGGAACAACGAGTACACTTTTTTCGAGGCTATACTTGAATCGGGAGTGTATTAATATTGAAAAGTTAAGAATGATCAATGGTAGATTAAGAAAGGTTAATTGAGGAATTAATACTCGACTCATGTGAGGACTTCCAAAAATTTACCTATTTTAAACTCCTATTACTAACTCATTTAATTATTTATTTGGCCAATTGCCCCGAATATTATTTTCAAACTTCTTTAGACCTAATTACATGGATATATAGTTTAATTATATTTTTAAAGTGACTTGTTTTAAAATTTATTTTCTTGGAAGCTCGGTAAATGAGAATAGTGAATACGCAGTTGGAGACAATAGCCGATCTGAGAGTACAATAAATTTGAAAAATTGGAGACTTGTACAATGGTCTTAAAAATAGAAATTTTTATGCTTAAGTACTTAAGTGATAGTTAGTAGTACTATCGTTATAAGAATTTCTTGGAGGTTTCACTCTATCGCGCTTAAATCGGAAATACGCGTTTTCACACGCGCAATTTAAATAAGGGGCTTTAGACCCTTATTTTGGGACAATTAAGAGTGGATAATATTTATATGAATATAAGTGCATTAGAGGTTTAGTGCACTAGTGAAATCAATTCGAGAGGAATCGAGCACAAAAGGAGAGTTAACTTTAGGGCAAACATGGGCCACACATTAAAACTTCTCTTGGAAGCTACTTTTGGACAAACACTCTCTCTCTTTTCTCTCTCATTTAGCCGGCCATCAAGTTTGGAAAAATAGCCAAGAGTTCTTCAACTTTCTTCTCCAATTCTTCACCAAAACTTCCTCCAATTCACTTCAAATTTCACCCACACTTAGCTTAATACTTGGAGATTACATCTAGCTAAGAAAAAGAGCTGCTGTCCGCAGTTTTTCTTGAGCAAGGAGGGCCGAAAATTTCTGACTTGCGCATCTAGGAGAGTAAGTGACGATCAACTCTTCAATTCTTGTTTTATGGGAGTAGTAATACATATTTAAACTCATGCATGCATATGGGTAGCTTGGTTATATTGAAAAATTATTTTGTGGGCTCTATGAACTCCCACGTTGATTGGATGGACTAATTTGGTGATTGATGATGAAACTAATGTTGGTTTAGTGCTTAAACTAGTGGATTAATGTTGGGTTGTTGATAGAAACTCAAGGATAGTGCAATGACCAAAAGTGACCATTTTGCCCTTGCTTTGTTCGAGCACTTTGGTGCGAAATTTTGAGGTTCTAATGGCTTGTTTATATTGTTTACATGTTATATTGAGTGTGTAAAAAGTTTCATTGAAAAATAACTTGATTTGGTCACCCAAATGTTGGAATTTCGGAAGCTTAGAAATCTGGAATTGGTTCCAATTACTGCCAGGCAGTCATCTTGTTTTGGCTATAAATCATCGCTTCGATGTCAGAATCGAGTGCCGTTTGTGGCACTGGAAACTAGACATTTACAGCTTTCCGTTGGTATAAAATGCATGTCCTGATTCCACTTGAACAAGCCAAACCATTCATTTGAAATTTACAGTCCTGTTTCGTTGCTTCCTGGAAGGCAGCACATGAGCTGTATCTTGATGCTCATGAATGAGCTAGTTATGGACAGATTTTGAAAACTTTTTTCTGAGAAAATATAGCCTTACGAGTCTAATTTCCAATGCCACCAACCATGCTCAATTCCGAGTTGAATTGAGTGATTTATGATCAAAATTCGAATCTGGTCTTGTGAAGGAATACCATGCATTTGGACAGATTTGAAACTAACAATGATTTGGAACTTGTTATTCGAAGTTTCTTAGTGTAAATCACCTATCGAATGTACCTTGGACATATTTTAGACATTACCTACTGGAATGGACCATGTTTTGAGATGTTCCTTGACCAAATATTTGGAAACGGCAAAACGGAAGTTCAAAGGCAGCTTAGCCTTAGAATTTCTTGTGATATCAACGGTCTCGTTAATCGATTTTCGTACATATTTTTCTATGAAATTTGGTAAAGGAGTGGCCCTTATATGGTAGTATATTCATACCAAATTTGGTGCAGTTCCGAATCCATTTCGATACCTAACTAAATTCCCAAAATTTGGAACTTAAATCTGGAAAATTGGCTTAATGGTTTCGATTTTTCACCAACTTTGAGCTATCGAATCTCGGTGCTCAAAACTCCGATTCTTGATCCGCTTGTTCTGTTCTTAACCTTACTTGCAACTCTACTTAAGTTGCAAATTTCAGAGGCTGGTTGGCAATGTGTGAATTTTACCGAATTTCCAAAATTAGCAAAAAACTAACCCCGACACAATCCTAATTACCTTGAAACAGTGACTTTGAGCCCATTTTTGAATACTTTCCATTTAGAATCATGATAAAGTATCTTCTAAGAACTTTTAGTACTTTCAAAGAGGATTCCAACGGTATCAAAATTTTCAATTTTGGACTTGTAAAGAGTGAGATGCGATTTTTAAAAGATTCGTATCAAAACTGAAATTTTCAAAACTTAAGGGAAATGGAGTTTTTCAAATTCTCTTTTTTTTTCCTCGATATCGCTTGGACGTTTTATACTTGATTTCCAAGACGGAAACTCGATTGCTCTTGTGTTTTGAAACCCCGTCTTTGAATCTCGATTTACGAGTGATTGGGGTTCGTTTTCACGAGATTTTCTTGGAATGTGCACTAGTGCGATCTTTTCATTTATTAGGGTTTATGAGTGATAGATCCTTATTAATTGCTCAACCTCACACGAGGACCTTCAAAAGTATCCCACAGTGAACGCCTAAAAGCTCCTAGTGACATTTCTTTCTTGTACTTGTATCGGTGAGTGTCAAGTGCATGTTTACTTGAACTCCTGTGAACTCGTTACATGCTTACCTGTTATCAATGCTTTGGGATTTGATAATGGAGTCGAGTGTGTACTTTATCGCACTCGTTTTCATTCGAAAACAACAACTCATGCTTCGAATGCTTGATTACTTCAAATGCTTGACCATAACAAATGTTGGAATGTATCACATGCTTGAATTACATGAAATACTATGCTGTGACGGCATACGTCGTTGGAGTGAATCTCCTCGACACACACATGTACATGGGGGACGCCCAAATCTCATCTGCCGATGTTTAACTCGAGCCGGCATGAGTTTGGTCAGGAACCTTGGCGAGCCATGAGAATCACATGACAAGGTTGATCTATTGGAGAGATCTTGATTGGCATACTCGTTGAAGTATCGCCTTATAAATGACATTCGGGCCCGGTGGGGGTATGTACGGTGGATGGATGGAAGTCAGTGGTGATCTACGGATTGGAAATACCATCCCGATTGACGGAGTGTCATCGCGGGAAGGTATACGAATGACCTTGGCAAAGCAAGTGGAACTTAGCTCCTGAGAGTTATCATATCATTGAATTGTTTCTGTTTACATTTTACTGGAATTGTCAATTATTTGTATTTTATCAATTGACCTGTTATTTGGGATTGTTGCTTGGACTATGTGCGTGCATGTATGTTCTTGGCCTCACGAGCGTTTTGCTCACCCTGTAGATTTGTTTTCCTTAACAGAATTGGGCATGGAGTGAGACTTGAAGGAACCCTTTTGATGCACTTTTGGTTTAGGGTTTCTAATATATTTTGGGCTAGACTTCTTATTGATTGTACTTTTGGGAACCTAAAGTATGATTTGGATATTTGATGTACCTGGATGTTGTATATTTTGGGTATTGATGCAACTTTTGGGAATTTGATGTCAAGATTGGATAATTGTTATATATATTATTAAATTTGGAAGTTTCCGCACTTTCTTACTTATTTAGTGTTGTTGAATAGTATTGTACTAAGGTTGAACGGATATTGCCGTGAGTCCTGACGAGAGTTGGGCAGGCATCCCGCAAATACCCTCTGGTACGCCTTAGGGAGAAGTGGGGGCGTCACAATTGGTATCAGAGTTTAGGTTTCAGATCTTTGTAGTGTATTCTAAGCTTAAAAGTTTAGGATGCCGGACTGTAGAACTGGTTGAAAAGTTAAGTGACCGCTAGTGGGAATGAAAATTAGAACCTAGATTTGAATTAATGGACGATTGGGGTTCTCGATCTTGTAAGGGACATGTGGGATAGTATGAGATGATTACATCCAGTTTATTTAGTATATTTGGTCCCATTTAAGCTTTTAATTGGCCTAGGGGAGGGCTCGTTGGAGGTATAATCCAACTCGCCGAATTAGGACTTTATGTGATTTTCAAAGGATTTACTCGTGTCCAAATAATGGAGTGTTTATAGTGACCGATCATCGGAAGTGGCTATCCGAGGAAAATAGGGTGATTCGAGGGGATAATCGAGAACTGAGGGCAATTGCGGATGCCTAGACTACTAGAAATTCCTGAAGTGGAGATAGAGATACTTAAGGAGCGAGGAAGACAAAGGCTCCTTGTGAGAATCTTTAAAAAGCTAAGAATCGCCTTGTTGGGGTAGTGTCTGAAATTAAAGACAGGATGGATAAGTCGATGGTTGGGTGTGTTACCTTGGTTGAACAAGTGGAGAATAACAAGATATTCGATAAGGGACACGAGATCTAAAACTCCTAGTACTGAAAATAAAAATGATCCTACGGAGGTAATTAAGACTTTTGGCTCTACCAATCACTAAGCTAGTGATTTAAACTATTTTAATAATTTTTGCCAAAGATAGACGGGGTGGCGCTCGATTAAAGGCCATTGCATTTCGTATCGTGTTTCATTATGTTTCCTACCTTTTGAGGCAATTAAACGTTACTCATGGCATGCTTGACTTTACTGCTTCATGATTTCAAATCCATGATTGGGTTGTATCCATTTGCGATTATTTCGGTATCTTCCCTTTTATTCTTGTATTTGTTTGGCGTGATAAAGGTATTACTTTTCAAACTCCGTTTATGTGCACTCATTTTATGTCATGCCTTTAAACATGTTAAATTTATGGGTGGCCAAAAGAGTGAAAAGGAACGAGGGTGAGAGGTTAAGCAACCCCAAGCTCAAGAGGACGATTATAGAGCGACTGCTGGATTGAACCAAAACCCTAGAAATGAAGGAAAATAATCGCGTAGTTATTGCTATTAACCAGACGATTAATGCCCTAGCACGATTAGTGGAGCACTAAAGTTCTAAACCAACCAACCAACCTAAGAACCAAGAAAGGTGTGAGGAATTGAGCAATTCTTGAAGTTCGTCCATCTAAGCTCATGGAAAACCTATCCTCGAAATAGTAAGTTGATTTGAGATGATACAATAAGGTACTAGTGAGAACAAGAGGTTATGATTTCTTCTCGAATGACCTTGTAGATAAGTATTGAAGAGCGAACTAGGACATGGAATCTTTATATTAACGAATAAGGTCCCCTTATCTTGTTGAGTTTGTAATTACTGATAGTAATCTTATGGAGACTTAAGAGCTCGCCTATGTTAAGCAGAGAATGGTTAAGGTTTGTATTTCGAGATAACCCATAAGCAAAAGAATGAAAGAGTATTATGGCTCGGAATTCCATTATGAATAGCTACTTATTTGATCCTTTGATTTACCTGACAGGCTAGCATTTGACTTGAACCAACCGGTAAGATGACAAATTTGGAAGAAATGCGTAAGGAAGTGGACCTCCTTCAAAAGGAGGTAGAGTTTCAAAAGAATTTGGCTGACTACTGGAAAAGGCGGTGGAAACAAGAATATGCTGAGAAAATTGAGTTGCTATATAAGAACATAGAACTGGAAATGAAATACAAAGAAACTTCTCATGCTGATCAGGCCATGACTTCTCGTGCGACTTGTGGATACTGTGGTAAGCCCAACCACACAGAGAATGAATGTTGGAAGAAATCGAAAAAGTGCTTGTATTGTGGTAGCACTGAACATCAGATTTCAAGTTGCCCCAGTGCCCCTAACAAAAGGAAGAAATACTCAGCAGCCAATTAGGTTCGCTCAAAGCAATCGAATGCTAGATGAGAGTAATTAATACTAATGGCTGTAAAGAGGACCCAAGTAGTGGAGGTTTCACAAGTCGAGATGGTTTGACTTCACTCGAGGGATAGAGGTTGTAACCTTACCATAGACTAGACTGGCACTTTTGGAGATTTAATCTTTTGTATAAGGGAAAGTCTTTTGTTATTTTGTATCTTGGTAACTCGGCACGTTTTGCTATAATCTTGTTGTTTCCCTTCCACTTTTGAAATGGTTTGATAAACCTATCCCAACTTGATGTACCTATTATGATCCTTATGACATATGAAACTTTATTCCGCTTTTAATTGGTTTTATGACTTACATGTATGTTCAAATCTTGTCCCACACTTTTAGATTTATAATAAGACATGAACGGTGTAAGACGTAGTCGAGATTGTGCTTGAGAATATAGACCATCCCAAGGTCTTGGAGGCGACCAGGGATCGTGACCAAATCGAGAATTTGGTGTTGAAGTTGGGATCCAATGTTTGATCGCCAATTTGAGATATTAAAAGTGATGAGATTTGGGTTAGTGAAAGGAAATATTTGATGGATTGAATGAGACTAACGATTAAGGACCGGATATCATATTTGGAATGGACGCTTGAGACTATATATATAAATTATCGAAACTTGAACGATGTGACTATTAAGAACAAATATTCCGTAACCTCGCATAAACGAGAATTATAATCAAGGGTCAGGAACAGCGCATAAGGGATTTAAAATAGAGTTACTACCAACTGGGAACCCTAGGAACTGATGTGCTTAAGACCACTTTTAATTCAAAATGGGATGCTTGAATTTTCAGTTATGCCCTTTGGGTTGACTAATGCACTAGCAGCAATTATTGCCTTAATACATCAAGGTTTTAAATCGTGATTGGATTAATCTGTGATGGCAATTTTTGATGATATATCGGTAAATTATACGGTTTGGAAAAAAAATCATGGAAAAACACTTGAAAATAGTTTTACAAACCTCGAGAGAGCGCCAACTTTCATTAAGTTCAATAAATGTGAGTTCGATTGAAAGGAAATAGCCTTTCTAGGTTATACAATATCTAAGGAAGGAATTGTTATTGACTCGACTACAGTGGAAGTTGTTTAAGAGGAAACGACTAGAAAATCCTACCGAAATTTGGAGTTCTTGGAGGTAGTTGAACCTTTCCTTTGATTTGATCAAGAAATTTTTCAAGTGTGCAAGACTTGGCAAGTTATTTGGGATTCTAAATGTGAGGAAGAATTTTAAAAGTGAAAGGTGTTTATCCGATGCACTTGTGTTAGTCCTACCGAGCGGAGGAGGTAATTTTGTGATTTATCCAGATGCTTTAAAGGATGGATTAGAATGTATATTAATGATACATGATGAGGCGATTGTGTATGTCTCTAGAAAGTAGCCAACTCATGATTTAGAATTAGTGGCGGTAATAGTAGCATTAAGAGTGAAGGCGTTACCTATGTGAGGTAGATAAAAGGCCGATTATGGTGCCCTATGACCTGAAAATTAAAATATCTAATGAGGAAAATCAAGGTCTGATTGCTAGTTGAATGAATAGAAATTGTGAAGTATGGATTGGAAAAAAACGTAAGTTAGTGATTGATCTGGTAGACTTAACCATTAAGAGAATGATATTGTCTTAAGTGTGAATTTCGAGGATAAAATTCCTTTTAAGGAGGGGAGTATGTGAGGACCCGAAAATTTTCTTATTTATCGAATATTACTAGTTTACTTAAATATTTATTTACTCATTTCTCTGAATTATTTATTTCGACTATTTAAAATCTATTTATATGGAACGACACTTCTTTTATATTTTTAAAGCGTTTTGTTGAAAAAAAATTCACTTTTAAAAATTCGTTTAGTTCGAAATAACGAGTACACGTTTTTCGAGACTGTACTTGAATCGGGAGTGTATTAATATTGGAAAGTTAAGAATGATCAATGGTAGATTACGAAAGGTTAATTGAGAAATTAATACTCGACTCATGTGAGCACTTCCAAAAATTTACCTATTTTAAACTCCTATTACTATCTCATTTAATTATTTATTTGGCCAATTGCCCCGAATATTATTTTCTAATCTTTTTAGACCTAATTACATGGATCTATAGCTTAATTATATTTTTAAAGTGACTTGTTTCAAAATTTATTTTCTTGGAAGCTCGGTAAATGAGAATAGTGAATACGCAATTGGAGACAATAGTCGATTTGAGAGTACAATAAGTTTGAAAAATTGGAAACTTGTACAATGATCTTAAAAATAGATATTTTTATGCTTAAGTACTTAAGTGATAGTTAGTAGTACTATCGTTATAAGAATTTCTTGGAGGTTTCACTCTATCGCGCTTAAATCGGAAATACGCATTTTCACACGCGCAATTTAATTAAGGGGCTTTAGACCCTTATTTTGGGACAATTAAGAGTGGATAATATTTATATGAATATAAGTGCATTATAGGTTTAGTGCACTAGTGAAATAAATTCGAGAGGAATCGAGCACAAAAGGAGAGTTGACTTTTGGGCAAACATGGGCCACACATTAAAGCTTCTCTTGGAAGCTACTTTTGGACAAACACTCTCTCTCTTTTCTCTCTCATTTGGCCGGCCATCAAGCTTGGAAAAACAGCCAAGAGTTCTTCAACTTTTTTCTCCAATTCTTCACCAAAACTTCCTCTAATTCACTTCAAATTTCACCCACACTTAGCTTAATACTTGGAGATTACATCTAGCTAAGAAAAGGAGCTGCTGTCCGCGGTTTTTCTTGAGCAAGGACGGTCGAAAATTTCTGACTTGCGCATCTAGGAGAGTAAGTGACGATCAACTCTTCAATTCTTGTTTTATGGGAGTAGTAATACACATTTAAACTCATGCATGCATATGGGTAGTTTGGTTATGTTGAAAAATTGTTTTGTGGGCTCTATGAACTCCCACGTTGATTGGATGGACTGATTTGGTGATTGATGATGAAATTAATGTTGGTTTAGTGCTTAAACTAGTGGATTAATGTTGGGTTGTTGATAGAAACTCAAGGATAGTGCAATGACCAAAAGTGACCATTTCGCCCCTGCTTTGTTCGAGCACTTTGGTGCGAAATTTTGAGATTTTAATGGCTTGTTTATATTGTTTACATGTTATATTGAGTGTGTAAAAAGTTTCATTGAAAAATAACTTGATTTGGTCACCCAAATGTTGGAATTTCGGAAGCTTAGAAATCTGGAATTGGTTCCCGTCACTGCTAGGCAGTCATCTTGTTTTGGCTATAACTCATCGCTTCGATGTCGGAATCAAGTGCCGTTTGCGGCACTGAAAACTAGATATTCCCAGCTTTCCGTTGGTATAAAATGCATGTCCTGATTCCACTTGAGCAAGCCAAACCATTCGTTTGAAATTCGCAGTCCTGTTTCGTTGCTTCCTGGAAGGCAGCACATGAGCTGTAACTTGATGCTCACGAATGAGCTAGTTATGGACAGATTTTAAAAACTTTTTTCTGAGAAAATATACCCTTACACGTCTAATTTCCAACGCCACCAACCATGCTCAATTCCGAGTTGAATTGAGTGATTTATGATCAAAATTCGAATCTGGTCTTGTGAAGGAATACCATGCATTTGGACAGATTTGAAACTAGCAATGATTTGGGACTTATTATCCGAAGCTTCTTAGTGTAAATCACCTATCGAATGTACCTTGGACATATTTTAGACATTACCTACTGGAATGGACCATGTTTGAGATGTTCCTTGACCAAATGTTTGGAAACGGCAAAACGGAAGTTCAAAGGCAGCTTAGCCTTAGAATTTCTTGTGATTTCAACGGTCTCGTTAACCGATTTTCGTACATATTTTTCTATGAAATTTGGCAAATGAGTGGCCCTTATATGGTAGTATATTCATACCAAATTTGGTGTCGTTCCGAGTCCGTTTCGATACCTAACTAAAGTCCCAAAATTTGGAACTTAAATCTGGAAAATTGGCTTAATGGTTTCGATTTTTCACCAACTTTGAGCTATCGTATCTCGGTTCTCAAAACTCCGATTCTTGATCCACTTATTCTGTTCTAAACCTTACTTGCAACTCTAATTGAGTTGCAAATTTCAGAGGCTGGTTGGCAATGTGTGAATTTTACCGAATTTCCAAAGTTGGCAAAAAACTAACCCCGACACAATCCTAAGTACCCTGAAACAGTGACTTTGAGCCCATTTTTGAATACTTTCCATTTAGAATCATGATAAAGTGTCTTCTAAGAACTTTTAGTACATTCAAATAGGATTCCAACGGTATCAAGTTTTCCAATTTTGGACTTGTAAAGAGTTAGAAACCATTTTTCAAAGATTCGTATCAAAACTGAAATTTCCAAAACTTAAGGGAAATGGAGTTTGTCAAATTCTCTTTTTTTTTCCTCGATATCGCTTGGACGTTTTGTACTTGATTTCCAAGACGGAAACTCGATTGCTCTTGTGTTTTGAAACCCCGTCTTTGAATCTCGATTTACGAGTGATTGGGGTTCGTTTTCACGAGATTTTCTTGGAATGTGCACTGGTGCGATCTTTTCGTTTATTAGGGTTTATGAGTGATAGATCCTTATTAATTGGTCAAGCTCGCACGAGGACCTTCAAGAGGATCCCACAGTGAACGCCTAAAAGCTCCGAGTGACATTTCTTTCCTGTACTTGTATCAGTGAGTGTCAAGTGCATGTTTACTTGAATTCCTGTGAACTCGTTACATGCTTACCTGTTATCAATGCTTTGGGATTTGAAAATAGAGTCGATTGTGTACTTTATCGCACCGTTTTCATTCGAAAACAACAACTTATGCTTCGAATGCTTGATTACTTCAAATGCTTGACCATAACAAATGCTGGAATGTATTACATGCTTGAATTACATGAAATACTATGCTATGATGGCATACGTCGTTAGAGTGAATCTCCTCGACACACACATGTACATGGGGGACACCCAAATCTCATCGGCCGACGTTTGACTCGAGCCGGCATGAGCTTGGTCAGGAACCTTGGCGAGCCATGAGAATCACATGATAAGCTTGATCTATTGGAGAGATCTTGATTGGCATACTCGTTGAAGTATCGCCTTATAAATGACGTTCGGGTCCGGTGGGGGTATGTACGGTGGATGGATGGAAGTCAGTGGTGATCTACGGATTGGAAATACCATCCCGGTTGACGGAGTGTCATCGCGGGAAGGTATACGAATGACCTTGGCAAAGCAAGTGGAACTTAGCTCCTGAGAGCTATCATATCCTTGAATTGTTTCTGTTTACATTTTACTGAAATTGTCAATTGCTTGTATTTTATCAATTGACCTGTTATTTGGGCTTGTTGCTTGGACTATGTACGTGCATGTGTGTTCTTGGCCTCACGAGCGTTTTGCTCACCCTATAGATTTGTTTTCCCTTAACAGGATTGGGTATGCAGTGAGACTTGGAGGAACCCTTTTGATGCACTTTTGACTTAGGGTTTCTAATGTATTTTGGGCTAGACTTCTTATTAGTTGTACTTTTGGGAACCTAATGTATGATTTGGATATTTGATCTACCTGGATGTTGTATATTTTGGGTATTGATGCAGCTTTTGGGAATTTGATGTCAAGATTGGATAATCGTTATATATATTGTTAAGTTTGGAAGTTTCCCCACTTTCTTACTTATCTAGTGTTGTTGAATAGTATTGTGCTAAGGTTGAACGGATATTGCCGTGAGTCCTGGCGAGAGTTGGGAAGGCGTCCCGTGGATACCCTCTGGTACGCCTTAGGGAGAAGTGGGGGCGTCACACCCTTAAATGAATTTCATCATCAAAATTCTAACTTTTGCTCGCACAAAACTCGATACTACAGGATTTTTCTCCAATTTTCAAGTGATTTTTTCTCACTTATAGTGCTACCACAATTTGCCTAGAAAGAAAATCTCACTGACTTAATGGCTAAGTTAATATGCTAAGGAAATTCAATGAAGGTGTCAAATTATGCAAAGTGATATAAACTTAAGAACTCGATGAAAAGGAGAATTCATAATGATGAAACTTGGTTACTACTCTTGCTAAATCGTGAAATAAAATACTATGCATTGGCAAATAGTCTCCAAAGTACATCTCCTCTCATGATTACAATTAAATCTTTAGACACATACTACCCTCTCTAATCACCCTTCCTTCAATAAATACAACTTACTACGTAGGACGTTCACCGTGTATCTTCCCACATATATAACTATTTCAAGTAACATTACTAATTCTTGATGTGTCCATTCTTTCTTTTCTTCTTCCCTCTATCCTTCATTGTAAGTTCCCCTTTCACTAATTCCTTTACTTTTTCCGTTACTATCGTGGGAGTTTCATTCCCCACTTATTAAGTTAAATGCTAGGAATGTCGTGAGAGGCAACTTAAATAGTGGAATGCATCAATTCAAACTAATCTAGCACCTCCTCTGGTATTTCTTTGTATTTCTTTTTCAGTTTCATGTTCTTGTCCAGTCACTCAGTTTTCTCCATATACTCTTGTTTTCATCGTCCTTTGTAGTGTGCAACTCATTTCTTTTGGCACTCTATCTCTTTCCGACGAATCTTTATTTTCTCATGTCCACTTTCCAAATTCTTTGTATCACCGATTCACTTAATTTCAAATGAGAGTCTACCAAACAAATCAAAGTATTCAAAGGAGAAACTAATCACAAATCACAACTCTAACCAGATGCCTCTTACATTTGTTGCTTCCAAGTAATCCAGAGAAACTCATCTTGGCTATTTTTAAAGAAGATAGGTGAAAAATCTAAACAGAAGTAGGGGAAAATCTCAAAATACGATGCCACTTACTCCTATTTCGGGTCCTTAGATCTCAAGTTCTACACTATGCTATCTTCAATAGGTTTGCTCAAAAAGAATCGATAACTTTTTCTCCCTAATAGTGCCTTTTACTATCGTCAATTAGGGCGGTCATTCTAAGTTTGCCAAGAGGTAGCATGCAAGATTAAAATCTAAACCCCTTTTTTCCGAAACTTCCATAGCTAATCCAAAACTCTCAACTCAGAGGAATAGAAATCAAGCAGATAGGCAAGAGTGGTCAATCTAGGGCCAAGCCTATCACAAGAGAAATAGATAGGTAGTTGTAACTAGATTATATCAAAAATAAACACAAAACAAGGCCATATATTCATTGGAGCAATTAAACAGGTCTGTAGTACTAACTCCTTAGGCATTTATGACAACCATAAGATTTCAAATCTAGCTTTCATCTATAGAAACCCTAACTAGACATTTACGAGACTAGTCCATGACAGCACTTATTGATCCACTCCCATCAATCGATTTAATTCTTAGGTCAAATATTAGAATCTTCCGCATCGTGTGCCATCAACATTTAGCTCAAATTCAATCGGAATATCGACCATTATCCTAATACTCTTAACTCTTTAGTACTCGGGTACGGAAATTCGAAATAACATAATTCACAACTCAAACTGGCCAATCCCAAGAGTAAATCATCTACATTTGAGATTCCTACCTGACATACATATCTATCATCCCAAGTATCATGATAAAGGTTTGACATCTATAACATTCATGATTCACAACTTATGCTGAAAAAAACACTTAGTCCTTTACACTCGATCATGAAATTGGGGCCATAAAATCACTTGGCCCAAACTCACCATGTGCAGAGACCACGCAAAGCAGTTCTGATACCATCTGTGATGACCCCACCTCTTCCTAGGGCATACCCCAGGGTTTAGCGGACCACCTGCCCAACTCTCACCAGAACTTGCTCACTCACTTCAAGAAAACAAGTTACAATTTCAAGAGTAAATGAAACAATAGTTTCCTAACTTAGAATGTACATTTATACCCAATTCTATCTCAAACATTCATACATTTCCAAATATAACAAAAGATTCAAGTTCTAAATAACATTCAACCCTAATCGAACACTAACGCGCGTACAATCACAAAAGTAAAAAATTGGACGAAACCAGCCTGTACCAGCCTCACGCATATGCTCGTATCCCCTATAAGGAAAACAAAACTAGTAGGGTGAGCCAAATCTCAGTGAGATTCCAAAATATCATGCAAACCCAAGTAGTGAGTTGACCATTATATAAAATTTGAAACATCAAAGTAGCGAGCATAAGAATTCACAAGAGTGAGCAATAACACTTCAAGTAGCAAACTAGATAGATATCCAACATTTCTAAGTATAAGGATACAGTCGCTTTTGCGAGCCAACTCAGCCATAGCTTGCCTGGAAGTAGTTGACACTCTGTCAACTTTTAAAGTAATGTAACCAATCCAGTAGAGTATCACTTAACTCTAATCTCCAGCCACCACCCAACCTCCTACCGGGCTCGAACTCCAATACAAACAGTGGTGGTAATATTCGAGCATACCAATTAGTCGAAGAGATAACACTCCACTCGATAGAACAGGAGATCGGGTTCGTTACCTAATCGACCAGGTCCTTGCCAGTTTAACTCGATTAACTAGCCACAGGATTTTTGGAATCTCGGACAGTATTCAAGTCATACACATGTATATTAAGTCAATAATAACCAGTGAACAGTAATAAGTCATATTAGGGTAAGTGCAATAAAGTACACCCTTGCCTGAACAAACAAGTCAAGTATTATTCAATAGTATTAGCAAATCATTTCATTCAAGGATCAAGTTCAATCATGCACTGGAAAACACTCACCAATGATTTATTGCTTTCCAAAACCAAGCTCAGGTTCAACTCCCTGGTTGGAGCCCAAATCTACGGTAAAATACCTTTTAACAGTTTGCAATCAATTAGGGTTTCAAAATATAGGAATTTTGCTTAAAGAAAACCAAGTAAATACAACTCATTTAAGTTCATGCTCGTTCTTTTGGTTTCGATAAAGAAGCGGTTAAAACTTTTAAATTCGCAACTTGGCATAAGAAACTAGAAAATCTTGTTTAAAGTGGTCGTTGTGATTCTAACTTAAACAAAGTAAGAATCAAGATGAAGTTGGAAGTTTTTCTCCTTTCTTTTCTCTCCTAGTGGTTCGGCCATGACAAGAAGAGATGGAGGAAAATTGGCCAAAAGAAAGATAACTACTTTGGTCAAACTTGTCTTGGATTCCCAACACTTAGCAACCAAGTTTTTTTCTCTTTTTTTTTTCTTTTCTTTCCTTTTCTTTGTCAACAATTTCAGCTAGCTTTAGGGTTAGATTAAGGGAGGATTAAATGAAATAAAAACAAGGAGATTAGGGTAAGAAAGTATTAGTCAAGCAGTGTACTCAACTGGTAACAAAAGGCGCACGTCGGTTCAAGCCTATTTTCCTTAACTTTCTTGTACTTTTGTTTTAATTTATGATTCACTAACTTATTATTAGCACTTCTAATCACGCACTTTCTCTTACTTAATACCCGCTCTTATCTACCAAATTTATTACACATACCTCACCAAATGATCACACTATCAAAATGCACCAAACACCCTACTATGCACCATTCCTTTAGAAAAATCATAATTTGAGTTATAAGTATCAAAAATTCATATAACTTAGCCTGTTAAAAACTACACTTTAAATACTAATAATCTTTAGAAGACACCTCAAAGAGATTCAGTTCATAAGTTGGTCCAAATTGAACCGTAAACTACTACAACACTCCAATTTTTACTTGTGCAGGGTAGAATTTTCAGTCAACTTTGCCGATTTTCCGGTATTTATAGAAATTGAATCAAACTATGAATTTTATATCGTAGGAATCCCTATGTGTCTTGTTTCAAATGCGACAAACAGAACTCAATTCTGACTTTCCTATACGAAGTTATCACCAATTTCTCAAAACTACGCAGAGCCTCCTGCGAAAATTTCCAAATTTTCTAACAACTTGAGAATATGAAACTTTTCTTAACAAAATTCACTCCCTTGGCTCAAATTCAACATACATGTGAAGATTAAGGTTTAACAAAGTATCTTAAATAAAAACCTTGCCAAAATCACCATAAAATGACTAATATTTCCACATAGAAGCATATATCAAACTCACCATAAATTTCCCCATCAAGCTACTAGGGTTTTCATGAAATATACCTAATCCTTCTTCTTTATCATATAAAGAGATATTTAGCATGATTCTTAATCAAGAAATCCACGAAATTTATCATACATATCTCACTAGTACCGTGCTATGAAACGTAACATGCACCCACTTAAGCATGCACCAAGTTGAATAATATAATAGAAGAAAAATCATGATTGAACCATTTAAACAATCAAGAATTTGAGGCAAGTAAGTTCCAATAAGAGCTAAAAAAACAGGTAAAATTTTGGGGCCTCACAAATGTTCCTATTAGTTAAGTTGGATCCTATTAATGATTGTTTGTACTTACTATCAATATTTTCTTTTCTCCTCTTAATGCTAGTTAAGCAAGCGCAGCCAGTCCCTCACCCATAAGTTTTTGCTGCATTCCTAGTGTTTTTTTTTATGGAAAATTGTATACAATGAGACATTCACTAAAAATCTTAATAAGTATTTAAACTTCTTTAGGCTATTGCATCATATTTTCTAACTTATAAACCACATTGAAAACCTGTGATACCTGCAACCAAAGCTTTATTCCTTTAATTAATTTCCCTATATCGGAATTATGTACGTACCATGACAAAATCCATGGAAAGATACATCATTCATTCCATATAATTGCAATAATTAATTTGCCTGTATCAAAATGATGCAAGTACTATGACAAAATCTGTGAAAAAATACATGAAATTAAACAGCCACAAAACAAGTACAATAGAGAAAGATCACAAGATAAGAAGAGACCCACTAAAAAATGTCAGCAATAGTTCAAAGAAGAGCTAAAGTCATCTTTTCCTCAGCCTTTACCAATTAAACTGATGAGCAAAATGGAAAATAATGGTATTTTCGCTAAACTGACATGCAAAATAGAAAATATGAAATTAACTTACTTATTTTATCATTTGTAAAGCAATAATAACATTCTAACAGATCAATTAAAAACCTTATTTTGATGTAGAAATATTTTTCACTTTGAAATAGACAACTGTAGTTATGATCCAATTGGTCAAAAAAGACACGAGGCTTGAACGGTTGCCAGTAGCAACCGTTTGGAACGATGTAACATGTTTTGAACAAGATGTAAACGTGAATTACTTGTAAAACTTAACAATAGAAACAAATTATTACATATGAGACCCACATGAATAGTAACACAATATCTCTTTTGTAAGGATGTACAAGAAGTTTATATAGAATTATAAAACATTAAAAAAAAGTTATATTTTTCAGGGACGGTTGAACTGGCAACCATTCCTGCCCCACATCTGGTCAAAAACGACATCCATCTCAATCTTAAACAACAAAATCCAAAAAGCCTTAGTAAACTCAAAAAGTGGAGGTCCCTTGCAAAGCACAAAAGTGTAACTTTCTCACAAAACCAGCTTTTTTTTTTTGAAAAAAATACATACAAATTTTGGAAATTTTGCAACTAAGCTTCTATTTGTCAACACCTTAAGCATAAATAGGAACTCTTGTCTTCTTTTAGTAGGTAATAAGGAAATAGGATACTGTTCTAAAATAAGAGGCATCCTTTTAGACCAGGCATATGGTAAGAGGACATTTGATAAAATTAACTTTTGCAAGTCCAAGCACACTCTTAATGAGTTACTAATTTCCTTTCAAATTGAATTTTTTAGTTTGACCCGACATGCGCATTAAGAGCTATGTTTTCAGAACCGGACCGGGTATCGACTCGGTCAAGCTGAGGGGTCAGGGGTCAATAGGTTCAAACGGGTTCGATAGGGGTTGAACCGGATGATGTCATAAATAAAAATTATTTAAAAATTAAAATATTATATGTAAAATACCTAATAACATGTTAATATTAATAAAGGTATATTTATATGTATTTGATGTTTCAAATATATTTAACAAGAAAATACAAAGAAATTAGAATAATCAAGTAGCAATTTATATTATTTAATGAGCATTAACAAGTTTAGAATTAAAATTATGAAAATAATTAAAAAATAACACCAAACTTTAAGAAAACATTGATAAAGTATGAAATATTTGAGGTATATTAATAATTTTTAACAATTTAGGGGTCAAAACATAATATTGAAAAAGTTTGAGTTTTTCTTTTAAAATGCTGATTGAACCGGAAAATCCGGTTTTTTCTCGGTCAAATCCGGTCAAACCCGGGTTTTGACCGGGTTTTTATTTATCCGGTTTTCTTGTTTGACCGGGTTTTTACTTATCCGATTTTCTAGCATAACTCGGACTGGACACTTGGCCGGTTTTCGATTCGACCGGTCGAACCGGCCGGTCTGATCCGAGTTTTAAAACACAGATTAAGAGAGGAAGAGTTGAAAGTAAAACTTTAAAGGACAAATTTTTTTCTAGTAAATCTTTTTTTTTTCATTACTAGGCCTGGATGCATAACATATAACATACATTTGAATTTGAATTTCTCCTTTTGTAAATGTGTTGCATATCCAAACCCAAAAGTGCAATAGAATTGCTACGCTAAAAAAATATTGAGGCAATTTTCAATGACACTAAATTTTTTATATAAAGACTTCCCACTGTAGCCCCCCACTATGAAAAATAAGATTGTGGGAATGCTGTTATAAAAAATGTGGAGTGTCATTAATATTTTTCGACATTAATCCTATTTTAAATAATGTGTTTTGAAATATTTGGGGCCTTATTGATTGAAGTGTAAGGAGATAATTATGAACATATGGGCCTGTCGATTTCATAGTATGTTACATGGAAGTGAAGAGTATGTCACAATTAAGAGCCCATTTGGATTACATTTGTTTTTTTGGAAAATTTTGGAAGTTTTGTTAAAAAAAATATTGTTGTACTTTTTTTTAGATGTGATATATCTATGGTAGAAAGTTAATTTGAAAATGTGGTGAAAGTTGAAAACTCAATTTTAAACAGATGAACTAAATCAAAGTGTTATAATAGTGCAATTTCATCCATATTTAGGGATTACTTTTTTATTTTTTTATTCTTTTCTGCAAGGAAGACTTTTCTCAAAGTCTCATAGGGCTAAGGGGAGAGAAGATGATTTCGAGAGTCGAACAAGGGACCTTATTATTACTGTGCCAATGTCCCTACCATGCAAATGCCCATGAAAACGTTAGATATAAAGTGAAAAATATTTAATTTCATGTCGTGAGAGCTAAATGTCTTGCTTTTGATTATATTGAATTTGTTTTCCCATGTTTTTTTTGATTAAGAGGTTGCCTTCTAGATTCATATGTCTGGATTCGTTTCAAATGTTACGTTATGTCTTGAATGGACATAGAAAGTTATCTCGGCGACTATGCTAGAATGGGCAAAGAACTAACCGGTGGTATGCTTTACCAAGATCTATTTATCCATTTTTCTAGTTACACGTTGGAATTGAAGTTTGTTAAATCAATTGTTGGAATAATTAAATCAAGCAATATTTTGAAGTTTAGTAGTTTTAGAATTATATTTTTTATTTGGTAAATAGATTCAAATTGGATGTCAACATTGTTTTAGGAAACATAATTGAGTTGTGTTTAGGAATTAGAATAGGTTTCATGTTTATGTCACTACTTAAGAATTTAAAGTCCTACATTTATAGTTGAGGAAAATTAATAGATTGATTAAATAACCTCCCGTGCCTTTCTTGATGCTTTTGAGATCAGGAACAGTAGTTTCGTCTATTATATTTGTTCAAAGAAAGTATTGCGGCTTTGTCAATTCCTTGTTTAATTACTACAGAAGTTTTGTTTGGCTATTAAAATGTTGAGACATTAATTTTTATATCCGTTGTGTGATTTTTTGTGCTAACATCAATGTTGGCCAATTTATTGCATGGAATTAGCATGAGGAAATTATATTCTTTATTCTTTTTTTGAGGGAAGGAAAATATTTCTTTTTTTTTTTGGTAAGGATAAATGGTGTCATCTTTGATTATCCCCAGCTAGGGGTGTCAATGGGTCAGTTTGGACCCGGATCCAACCCGGATTCAATAAAATTTTCTGGGTTTGGGTTGAAAAATAATTCTGAAACCCGAACCTGTACCCGTTAACTCTAATGAAAAAAGGGGTCGAATACGGAATATAGGATTCTGACCCGAACCTGAACAATATATTAATAATTATAAAATAAATATTTCTAAATACATTCTTTTACCAAATTAATAATTTATTAATGACTTTCTACATTGATTTGTGATTAGTTTTGAATTGACTATTACAAGTTATTTATGATTTAGTTTTGTATTTTGATTGTTTAAGTTTGGAGATTGGATCTGTGATTGATTTTGGATTCAATTTTGGAATGTTTAAATTTGGACATTTTCTTTTCGAGTAAACCTGGACTCGACCCGGGACTCGTAGAATCCGATTCTGAAACTCTAAGGTCAAGACCCATCGGGTATACAGGTCGGATCTAGATCTACTACATAAAAATGGGTTCGGGTACGGAATTTTCAATTCCGGCCCGAACCCAACCTATTGACACCCCTATCCGTAACAGGTGGATAGAAAAATGAAAGAAATGCAACTACTCCATGTTGTTCCTCTGCAGTACGTAATATTAGAAACCTTTGTTATCATAATTGAATTTCTATCCACATGCCAAAATGTAGAAAATTTAATTTGTTTGTATTCTTTTTCAAGTATATTGTTTAGCTAGATTTCTAGTATATACATGCACATTTCAGTGCGCGCGCACACACATATTTCTATAGATATATATATATATATATACACATGCACATACATACATACATACATACATATATCTATATATATTATTTTTATTTTACCCTCTTACCCCTCCTACACCGTTCCAACTCTCAAAATTGAAATATTAGCTTGATGCTAAGTGCTGTCTTCCTTTCATTAACATGTTGTTCCAATTTAATCTTTTATTGGATGAAAGATCTCATGTATAAAATTATCTGAAATTGCATGACTGAATTAATAGCTAACTACATGGATTCAATCTCCTGCATGAGCAGATCCTTGAAGCCATGTCCGCGAGTCTTGCAGGTAGGTTTTTTTACTAGATATAAGCCATAAATTATGGTTGTGCCCCTTGAGTACCAAAGCAACCCAAAAAAAAACTAAATTGATCGGGCCAAAATAATTTAAGTAGATGCCAACACCCTTCTATTTGCTTGTCCTAGAAAACGCATGTATTGTTCTTGCTACATTGATATTTTATTTTCCTATTCCAAAGTCTAAAGATATAAACTTAAGCATCGAATGTGTATAATCTATTACAATGAAGATGGCAATGAGGTTTTACAACCGTTAATTGGGGTTGGGAGTCAATGCGGTTGGGCTTGCTATCCAATTGGTACAATTGTTATAGCTTTTCAAAAGATCTTGTATGTTTACAATCGTGATTATATTAATTTGTTGAATTGGTGTACAAGAATAAAATTTAGGTGTACAATAAAGAAATATAAGCATACACCAAATCATGTAAAATGTACAATAACCGTACAATTGTACCAAACTCTCAACCCCAATCACGCCATTTCCCGTTAATTGATCTCATCATCTTTCTCAAATTCTATAGAATTACTACTGTGTCTCAATGTGTCTCAATGCAGTTTATTCAAACGTAGGTTTAAAGCTGTTCCCCTTTGGCTACTCCCAAATATTTAATAAACATGTGCTAGTTGATTTCTTTCTAGTTCCTAAATAAGAGATTGTTATAAGAGATTGTTAGCACTTGTGCTTGAGCTCGAATCCTATGCAAGCTTAATTTTTTGGGCTTTGATTCTAATGCTATATTAAGAATCTTAATTCTTGTTCGTGTTTGAACTCAAGACATGACTTATTGAAAGTCAATGCGGACCGCATGGGTGAATGAGAGAGCTGATATTGGTATTGTTGTAAGAAATGATGAAGATTATATATATATAGATAATGTAGATGCTCAAACCAGCAAAGCAGCAAGCTATCATTTTAAGTGCATCTGCAGTCGCTGAGTTCTAACAGCAAAAAGGCTTAAGGAACAGAAATCAAAGATTCATCCGCGATAGTTCATCAATTTGACAGGATGGTGTAGACAGACCAAAGGAGAAGTCAATGATTAGCTAACTATCCCATCTTCCATGCTATTAAGACAACAATAATTCTTGAATTGACAGTTGTAACAATATTCTGGTTTAAAGCTGCATATGTTCTTCAGCGTTCGTTCGAGCCATCTCAAGCTGTCTCTGATAGTCAAGCATTTTCGTACACAGATCATCCCTTTCAACAATAACATCTTTCAAGCAGCTCTTTATGGACTCAATCTTGTCGTACATTTCATCAAGAACAAATTCAACAGCTTTAGCAAAATCAGGTTCCAGGTTCTTAGTGGCCTGAGTGAGAATTGCTGTAGCACTGCCAAGTTTAGCTTCAAGCAACTGTAAAATGCAGGGATTATCTTTCAAGAATGACAAGTGAAAAGGGTAACATATTTTTGAGTTTTAAGAGCTTAAATAAAATGATGTAATGGGATATTCGTAAAGATATGCCCGGACAATGAAGTTGAAAAAATTTTTCTAGCAAGGCCCATTGATGAGTTACCATCATAAGAGGCTTTAGTTTTGTTGGTAGGTTAGGGAATCCTTCACACTTCAAAAGATTGACATTAGAAAATCATGTTATTCAGGAAAAAATTTAGATCTGAGAGCTGAGTGCACTATGCAATCCAATTATACAATGATAAAACAAAAATAAGAGTGACGTACCCTTTTCTGCTCAAGCCACGAATTACCAATATGCTGCACAGTTCCTACCAACACCTGTAGCTTCCGTTCTTGAGCATCAATTCTGGATTTGATTTCATCTTCAAAACAATCCATAGCATTCTGCAAAACAAGCATCTGGCTCAAGATTGACTCACAAAACCTTTTGCTCTCCTTCTCTGACAACTGCAGCTTATCCTTCTCTATACAAAATTTGGCCGTCTCAACTTGCACTCGGCTCAACCTTTCAAGTACAGATTCTGTTTCTTCATCCTGAAGATTGGTTGCAACTTTATTGTTTCCATCATTCATTATATTTTGACACATCAATAAATTCTGATCACATGAAGGTTCTTTCATTTCAATATCAACACAATGCTCTAGAGGTTTGGAGTTCATTATCCCATCTGAGACATATTTAAGGGACTCCTGCCCATCTTGTAGAGCAACCTCAACCTTGTTTACTAACAATTCTATTTCTTTAGATAACCTTCTTAGTTCATTTGCTTTCTCATCTGGCAATTTGGTCAACGTTGTTCCATAATGGGTGCTACCAGATGATTTATCTACCAATTCCTTAATCTGAGTTTGCAAAAGTGCCAAAGTTGTTCTGATCTCAATCTCTTTCAGGTTACAAGCTTGGTCTTGCTGCTGAAAAAGAGAGAGCTCTTCCTCCAGTTCCACTGCGTTTTTAGCAATTTCAGCCTGAATCTGATGATCTGGCTCAAATGCTTCTCTAAAACAACTAGTGCCCTCTTCCTCTTGTTCGTCTGTAGTGTCCTCTTCCTCCTGTCCAACCGATTAATGAAACACTAGCATTTCAAATTTCAAACTGATTGTCATATTATAAACAGTGAACTTAAGCACTACCTTAAGAAGGCGTTTCTGGTTTTGTAATGCAACAACATCTGCTAAAGATTCGTTGTTGGCAACAGCCTATCATTGAAAAAAGAAAATACAGGAGAGGTAAATCAATTAATACTTGTCAAAATATAAAAGGAAGGATTACTAATTGATTAATCCTTCTTAATTTCAGAATGAACCTGAGAAGTATTTAGGGCTGAAAATGAACGAGTACTAGAAACTGGTAGCCATCCACACGGAGCACCAATCTTGGACTTCTGAGCACCTCCAATGACCTGTGAACGTTTTCTTGCCAAATGAGACCATGAACCCGGTGTCTTGCTCAAATTACTCTTGGTCTTAGTTGAGTAACTAGGCCGAGGAGTTATGCTGGTCAGACATATTTTCCCCTCATCCTTCATCTCCACAGGAGTTGAACTGGAAGAATCAGTTCCTTTTCGCCTTTTTGATGTAATCTGAGAAGACAATGAGTCTTCCCCGTTCATTGGAACAATCCTGATTTCCTCTGGATTGGGATACTTACGTGAATTTCAGTGCAAAAACTGCTTCCAATGATGATCTATCAAACAGTAGTTTTGAGGGACAAATATATGAAGCAAAGCAAGAGTAAGAACAGAGATTTCTTGATTCCTTTTCAAGAAAAATAATAATAGTATAGACTGGAAATTTGATGATCTATCCTTCAGTGGTCCATAACCAAGAAAACAATGGCCAACTTAAAAATGCCATCTACGAATATCTAAACAGAAAATACAGGAACAGAGGTAAAACCAAATCCATGCATAGGAGAAAAGGAAAAGAATAAGAAAAGCTAAAGGGAAAAAATTTAAATTAAAAAGAAAACTCCCTGTTTGACATATGGGAAAAGAGACAGAGAAGGCAATGGCATATTTTGCTTCTGTATATCTTTAGACTCCTGGACTGAAGAAGAAGAAGAAGAAGAAACGAATAAGAGAGAAGTTGGACCGATTGTCTTCCCAATTTTTGAGAAAATGGAATAGAGAAAAGTGTCAAATGTACATGGAAAACGAAGAGTTGAAGAAAACAAAGAAGACACCTTAGGGACAAAAAATATTTGCGCTATAATCCGGTACTCACATTTATTCTTCACCTAACTCTGCTTTCATTGTTAAGCATGTCAATTCAAGAAATTTGTTTCTCCGGTATAATTGGAGATTTATTGAGACTTGGAAATTGATCCAAGTTTACTTTCTTGAGTAACTCCTTGACCTCGAAACTATAAGTTTCAAACTATAACTTTATTTGGTTTTTTTAACCTATATACAAGATAGATACAGAATCTTGGATTAATTTATTGGCTAGATCCATAAATAAGTATAACGGTTTATGTACAATTGAGAGGTATTTTTATAGTATCAATTTGGTTGTCAGTTAATAGGATGATGATGGTTAACATATCAGCACTATCATTTGTTCAATAGCTTGGCAAGAGAAGGAGAAAAAATGTTCAAATTGGAAAATTTTGGAATAGTGCCTTGCTTCACTTAAAATGTTCACACTTGCAAATTGCAACATTCATTGAGGACATTGATAAGATGAGAGAGACTGTTTGAATAATGCACATTTTCTTTCATTCATAAATGGCAAAATGTGGATAGTCATCCTAGACTATTAAACTTTGCGGTGAAACTCGTAAAAGATAAATTAGTAAGGGTGATGTTATTTACACCCTTGTTATGTTATTTGTATTCTCACTACTCATTTTCTTCTCCTTGCTTATAAGCTAACTTCATTAGATTTCGTTGTCCAATTAGAATAGGAAAAGAAATTATAGCAAGATAATATGGTCTCATTAAATCGAAAATGAGATATTCATAGTGTAAATAACGTAATAGAAGGGTAAATAACATCCTATTAAGTAATTGGGAGTCTAAGTAGTAACTCCCCTCCCAGCTAAATGAGGCATATATGAGGGCTACTATGTGAATTCTTGTATGATCAATTTTTAACTTTAATATATTGTCGTTTGAAGTTTGAAAAAAAAAATTCATAAGTGTTGGTCCACTAATTTTATGGTTATTTTTTTGTCAAAGTACAATCACATGACTGACCTGTAATTTACATTTAGGCTATTGGACAGAAGAAGAAAGAAGCAAAGAAGAGAGAGTCAGCACAATAAATACAAAGTAGAAGATGGACCGAGTTTCTTGGGTTCTCAAGAGAGTGGAGAACCGTAGGATTCATGAAGAAGAGAAAAAGAAATTGAAGGCAGCAATTGTTAATAGCAATAGTAATTCAGCATTAATTTTCCGTCACATCCTTGCTTTTATTATCAATACTTTCAATTCAAAAAATTTGTATTGTACCTAAGTATGGTTGCGTGCTTACAGAGGGTAGGAACTTTTTCTCAAGCACAAGGTTCATTTCCATATATTTGAAAGAAGGGAATTGTGATTGACACTTCCACTTTTTTGACACTTTTATTAATTTTTTTCTTAATTATGTGAAAAAAAAGGAATCGACTTCCAATGGTATATTAAGAGAAGTGGTGAATTAGGAAAAATATATATACTTCTTTTTGTGCAATTCACCACTTCTCTTAATTGAGAGGGGGGGGGGGAGGTTGCTCTTATTTTTCTTTTAAGAGAGAAGAGAAGATGGACCCATCGTGTTCCAAATTTTCAACAGATTCAAGAGACAAAGGAGACAGTTTAGAGGACAAAAGTACTGTTGCGGTAACAATAGTCCCCAATCTCCGCATTATACTCTCCAGTTCTTCTTGCTTTGAATCTTGATAGTTTTGATTCATGACAGTGTGTTAAATCAGGCTACGAAATTGTTGCAAGTGATAATTTTGTGTTATAGACATATTCAATTTGACCTTAATTTAATCCGCAAGGGAGGCCTCTTATTTGATTCATTAACGAACATTATTTAGACAGCAGTAAAGTTTTGGTCCTCATTATTTAACACTTGAGCGATTTTAGTCCCTAAAATTTTGGGAAAAACAAGTATGATCCCTAATATTTGGTAATTGCGACATTTTAATCCCTAAAGTTTTGGTAAAACTAAATCTAGTTCCCAATATTTTCAATTTGAACCAAATTTAGGGAAATTTATGGATTTTCTCAATTATTGATGTGATCTACTCACATTGACTTGTTCTTTGAAATAATTTTATAAAAGAAAAAGAAGCAAAACAATGGCTAATTTTAAACAATAAGAATAATTGGCATGATAGCACGTATTAACTAATTAACTAAGTAAACCAAGAAAAAAGTTGTAAAATTATAAGAAAAGCCAAGTGTTAAGGATTTTTCTTGGGAAAGGTGGGAATGGAGAGAGAACATGAATTCTAGATTGTTGGATTGGGTGTTATGACTAGATTTAATTTTGTAGTTTAACAATTTGTTTGTTGATTAATTAGCTACTCATGTGCAAGCAAGTGGATTATTAGTCTTTTATTTCATTGACTAAAGTCAGTTGCCATTTTGCTTCTTTATATTTTTTTTATTCAATTTAATGGATACGTAACTGTAGGTGACTAAATTTTATTAGCAATTGAGAAAAGTTTTAAATTTTCTTTTTCTTTTTCTCCTTTTCCTTTTAGTTTATTTTTTTTAAAGAAAAAGTGAAGATGGAAATTCGTGAAGATAGTCATGGAGGTGGGACTCACAAGAAAAATTAGCAACCTTATGAAGATGAATATTCGAATCTATATTATGGTTCTTTACTTTTATTTTTATTTTTCTCATTTTCTTTTAGTTTGTTCCTAAACCCTATTCACAAAGTCAATTTGTTTTTTGATTATTGTCTTTTATTTATACAATTCTAAGTTTATATCAGGTATCAAATTTTAGGCATTATTTTTGCACATGGAAAAGAAAGTGGATTTCAAAGTATAGATTCCTAGATTTATGACGTGCAAGCAAATTAAACTTTTAGTGCCGATATAACACCAATGAGGGATAATAACATCACAATTAACCTTCAAGGAAAGTGGCTTTTCTAGATGAAGTGTGACATTCTCAGATACTAGAGTTGAATTTTGCTGTATCTACTTCTAATATATAATTTATCTAGGCATTTTTATATAAAATTTTTAGGAAATAAGTTATCACAAAAGCCTCAAAAATTTAGCTTAGCTTGGTTTTTTTTAAAATTTTAATTTTTTATTGCCTACTCCTCCTTGCACCATTCCTATCTTCCAATTGTTTAAAATTTTGTAATACAATACCATAACACTATTTTGGATTTCTACACGGCAGAGGAGAAATTTTTTGTTATTGCATTTTGTTTTCCACCTTTTTTGGATTACTTTATATGTCATACATCACATAATGTTTCTGATTCAATTTTCTACGAAATTCATATATTTAGCCTTTAAATAGAAATTTTCTTTTTTTATATATATTTTTAACATGTAGCTATGATTTTTTCTTTTTGATTGAAAAAAATCACAGCCTATTGTTAAATAATAAATTTTAATAATTTTTTCCTTTGCTTTTGTTTAGGATAACACCCTTACATATAAATTGATAGAAAAGTGACACTTTTTTGAACTTTTATGATAACACCCTTTTAGATTATATATATATATATATATATATATATTATTATTTCTTTCAATAGATAAACACATACAAAGCATTGGCTAGACTACTAGTAGATATAAAGGGAGAGAAAGGGGTACAGTGTCAACTCTTTTTTTTTTGTCACTTTTAATTTGTCATTATTCACCATTCTTCTAAAAAGCTAAGGGTCTGTTTGGAATTGAGATAGTGTATTGAAAAGTATTTCACCTAATCAAGTTTTTAATAAAAGTACTTATTAAGTGTTCAAGTATTTTTAAGTATATTATTTAGATACAGAGTTCAATAAGTACTTGTTATATTAAATAATGTGTAATTTTTAATTTTTTAAAATGTATTTATCTCTTAATTTGGTTCATAATATAAGATAAAATGATTAAATTTAATATTTTCTTTTGTAAAACACAAAAGCCATACTAAAAGCAACAAATTTTAACTTTTGCTAAAAGTGCTTTTAACACCAAAAGTTTCACTTCTAATTTTATTGGATGATATTTAACAAACACGTCAAAATTACTTTTAACATCTAAAACTATTCACAACTCCAAATGGGGTCTAAATAGTGAAAAGTTCAATAAAGGCCAATAACTTTTTTTTTGGTTAAACAATGCAAAAAAAAAAAAATTCACATTACACATCCCAATAAAACCTTTTAGTAACTACGTATTAACTAGAGACCAACAAAAAGTGCAACCGCTTGTACCATCCGAACCTGATGACAAATGCCATGGTCTCCAGAAGGATTCTAATTCCAATGGAGAAGAATTCAAGGACACCATTGTCAACATCAACACGTTAGCAAAGTTGAAAACTTTGGCATATACCTAACAGTCATTATGCAATAATTCATTATTATTGACGGGTATTTTACATGCGTGCAAGTTAAAAAATCCGATTTACACCCGTTTCACTGCAAGTATACAGGTCAACTAGTAGTTTAGGATATATATCAGGTCGATCCACAAGGAAGAGTGAACAATTACCGGTATTACTAAAGTTTCTCTATTATTTAGACTATCAATGAATTATAACAAATTAAACCTACTGAAATTATACAAAATAACAAATGAAAGCTCCTTAGGTTATGGTATCCCTAACTACTCATGCAAGTGCTATATTTGGATCATTGACTACTACATCTAGGCTAGTTATGGTGTAATTTCCTTATACATTTGAATCCTACTTTCGTAGTGAATCAATTATACTTATAACTAATCCATACCTATTCTCATGGTTATGAAATTAGCTACAAGTTCATTTCTTCAATGAAATTACATGAATTGAATCACTAAAAACCACATAGGTACACCTCTACTTTCGTAAGTGTACTCCCTATGTTTAGCACTTCTTGAACCAGTGTTAAATCTCAACTTTTATTGCAAAAACAATACCTTAGATAATCACAATTACTGGTACCAGATTAATCATGATTTAAAGAGCTAAAGTGCTAAATAACTTGCTCAAATCATAACAATCAAATAACTAAATAATAAACACTAACAATTATAGAAAGTTCAACCAAACCCAAGGCATAAACTTTAAAGACACATAAATAACATAAAATCCAGAACTTGCATATTAACTAAATTTAGAATCAAGTACAAAAGATAAAGAGTTAGAGAAGAGATAACCCTTGTCACATGAGTTTCAACTCCTTCTTCATCTCCATCTTCATCCTAATCTAGCCAATAAACAAGAATGGATGAACTATATTAGTCTACACTAAAACTAATCTAACATCAGAAGATGAAAGAGATACATTTCTGCACTCTCCAAGTTCTCCCGTATGTCTCTCTATTCTCCCTTCAATTTTGCAAGTTTTGGCTATATAAAGATGAAAGTTGGTCAAGAAGTGAGGTTTACATCTCCCTTTTACAGTTGGGAATGTTTCTCACATGTCTAGCATCACATGTGACTTAGTGGAGTGAAATTGAGTTTTCCGCGTAAAGAGCAGACTTCTCTGACCACAATCCGGCCAGAAATCTGGCCAAGTTCCGGCCGGATTGCTACAGTGACATTTTGGTGCACTTTTGTTCAAATTCCAGTTCTGCTCCGATTTTACGTCAACTTCAACTGAACTTTTCTTGATGATAAAAGCTGATTTAGCTCTTGATCAAAATATGAAACTTGTAGCCCTTTGAGTAGCTTTCTAATGCATCAAGAATCACCTCATTTGGATCTGTGTAGGCTGAGAAATGACAAAAATACCCTTGACTGCTCATTGCCCTGTTTCAGCTTCGACCAAATGAAATTGGCAACTGTACTTCGGCTTTTTGACTTGGAAAACCTTCAAACTGGATTCAGACATTTTCACCAAAGTTGTAGATTTGTCTCTTATCTTCAAATTGGTTTATGAATCATCTTAATCCGATCATTGTAACTCAAGTTATAGCCAAAATACGAAAATGTGTCAAAACTGTCAAAATGCACAAAATCCAAATAAAAAGTGATAAAAACCTCATTTAATCACTTAAAAACATTTTTCACCAATTATAGCCAAAATGATTCATTTTCTTCCAATAATATAACCAAAGTGACTAAAAATAATATAAAATGTCATACAATTATTACGTAAATTAGTCACTTATCAAACTCCCCCGCACTTAAATCATTGCTTGTCCTCAAGCAATTCACACATAATCAATTACGATGATTCAAGAGGTGAAACAATATATACACTTTTTCAAATTTAATTTCCTCATGACTTGGAAAATAATCATTATACAATTATTCAATTTACACTAAATACTCATAATATCAACTAAAGAAAAGATAATTATACCTTAATTTAACAAGTTAAACTTAATCTCTTACCCCAACCTAATTTCACAAATAAATGAATCACGTAGTCAATTTATAGCCTTCCTCCTCCTATAATCATCTTTATCTCAAAATTTTACAACTAAGAGGGATTTATTCATAGCAATTTTACTTAAATAGTGAAAATATCTTTTTACACGAAAATCGACACTTTTAGGTGAAGATCCACGATTACTCAACATTTCACCTCTTTAAGTTGCTATGCATACTCTTAATTCAAGTACCTTTTTACGCGAAAGTTGACATTTGTAGATGTCAACCCCCGGTTACTCGGTACAAGAATCATTGAGTAGAACAATTTTTATTTACTTTCTTTTCTTTTCTTTTTTTTTTAAATTTTTTCTCTCTTTTCTTTATTTTTCCCTCATAGAAAAATATATAGAAATAATCAAAGGAGGAGTATAACCTTTATCGACTATATCAATTATTTACTTGCAAAATTAATTAAAGAGAAGAAATCTCATTAAATATGTAAAATTATATGCATAATTTTCCTCACTTTACCAAATATACTTTCTAAAATGCAAAAATCCTAATTGCATAATAACCATTTCCAAGTTAAATGAGGACTAAACCTTCCAAAATACATATAAAGTTTCAATAATTGGAAGAATCAAACACTTAAGGTTGGAATACTTTGGCCCTTTTTGAATAAAAATGCAAAAATTTTAAGAATTTTTGGGCCACAGTGAAATATTGAAAAAGATTTTAGAAAAATTTCGATAGAGTTTCCTCTTATAAATGGACGAAACTCTCTGCCAACAAACCTATTTTCAAGCAATTTTCCACATGGCAAATAATTCAAACACAATTCTAACATTTCTAAGTATTTAGATTCACAAAATATCATCACATGGCAAGTAAATGCAAGTCCAATATTTTCCTCCCCCACACTTAAACTTCACATTGTCCTCAATGTAAGAAAAAGAAAATAAATAAAGAGTAAAAGAAAATACTGCTCAATTGAACTTGCGCAATCCGAATCCATGTCCAAGTGATGAATTTTCAACCTTAAGTAGTCCGAATCACTAACACCACAACAGAGATAAGATCACTTGGATTAGTTCACACAAAAGAAATAAAGAAAATCACTAAAAATGTAAACATCACAAGTACTACGAAAAATAAAAGACAAGCCAGCGGCAATGTCAAGTGGTGAGGAGCATTCCCTCAAGTAGTCGCTTGGTCAGGTGAAGAGGGCGGAGTTGGAGGAGCTTCAATACCCAGTTTGGTCTCAATGCGACGAAGACGCTCGGAGTTCCGTTTGTTCTCTTGTCGACTTTTCTTCACCTCAGCCTCGACACAAAGCAGTTTGTCCATTATCTTCTTGAGAAATGACCGAGTGTCTGGAGGTGAGGTAGGATGACGTGAGGAAGACGGCTCAGTTGAGACCGGTGGGGTGGTCGTCTCAACCCCTTGAGTTTCTTCAATTCGTTCAATTTCAGCTTCCTCCTTGTGCCGAATGTCTCCTTGAGCACCTCCTTGAGTCGAAGGACCACCTACGTCTTTACTCTTCAAAATAAACCTGCAAAAATCCAGTATAAAGGCATCCTTCTTCTTGAGACCTGTAGGGATAATATTAGAAAAATCAACTCCAACCCTTTGAAACTCATAAGTCAAGAATCGAGGATATGAAAAAGCATGTTTGATGTCATTGCTACGAACCACTGTCCACATATAGTTGGTGATAATGCTTCCCAATGGAATGCCTTGGATGTTTCCTAAGCCATACTCCATTTTATCTAAGAAATAGATGTCACTTGTGAGCACTTCATTGGTTCCACTTGCCCTCGGAATAATGTTGGAGGCAAATAGGTAAATTAGAAAACGTTGCGATTTCGAAAATGATGAAGTCAATACTGAATATCGCCCGGTCTTCCGAGTAGCCTTGTACTCAACCCCCAAGCGTACAAGTGCCTCTAGCATGTTCCAAGAGTCCAAATCACTGGATTTGAAAGCTTTCTTCAAATCTACCGTATACCCCACATCTGAAACATGAAGATAGCGCTCCAAATTAGCTCTATGGACTCGAACTTTTCTCCCTCGCACTGTACTAGTAATCACTTCCGTGTCGTAGTGGAAAACATTCTTGTCCTCCACATTTGCATAAAATTCTCGGACAAGCTCCTCGTAATAGAAGTTTGGGATATTAAAGAAATTTTTTCATCCCAATTTGGCAAAGGAGGCCTTGAAATGGTAGACCTCCTCAACATCCGGAGTGACATCTTTCTCCTCAACTATACTAGTCTACACTAAAACTAATCTAACACTCAGAAGATGAAAGAGCTACATTTCTGCACTCTCCAAGTTCTCCCGTATGTCTCTCTATTCTCCCTTCAATCTTGTAAGTTTTGGCTATATAAAGATGAAAGTTGGTCAAGAAATGAGGTTTACATCTCCCTTTTATAGTTGGGAATGTTTCTCACATGTCTAGCATCACATGTGATTTAGTGGAGGTGAAATTGAGTTTTCCGCGTAAAGAGCAGACTTCTCTGACTACAATCCGGCCAAAAATCCAGCTAAGTTCTGGCCGGATTGCTGCAGTGACATTTTGGTGCACTTTTGTTCAATTTCCAGTTCTGCTCCGATTTTGCGTCAACTTCAACTAAACGTTTCTTGATGATAAAAGCTGATTTAGCTCTTGACCAAAACATTAAACTTGTAGCCCTTTGAGTTATCTTTCCAATGCATTAAGAATCACCTCATTTGGATCTGTGTAGGCTGAGAAATGACCAAACGACCCTTGATTGCTCATTGCCCTGTTTCAGCTTCGACCAAATGAAATTGGCTACTGTACTTCGGTTTTTTGACTTGGAAAATCTTCAAACTGGATTTAGATGTCTTCACCAAAGTTGTAGATCTGTCTCTTATCTTCAAATTGGTTCAAGAATCATCTTAATCCGATCATTATAGCTCAAGTTATAGCCGAAATACGAAATTGTATTAAAACTGTCAAAATGCACAAAATCCAAGTAAAAAGTGATAAAAACCTCATTTAATCACTTAAAAGCATTTTTCACCAATTATAGCCAAAATAATTTATTTTCTTTCAATAATATAACCAAAGTGACTAAAAATAATATAAAATGTCATACAATTATTACGTAAATTAGTAAAGAAAAGATAAGAGAATTATTGCATCTTTATTTTATCTTATTTCTTTGAGCACATTTCTTTACTTTACTTTATTACTTTAATTTCCTAAATATTTTTATAAGTGAGTCAAGTTTTAACTCATTTTCTTGGTATAAGTTAGTACATGTTAAGTGTGAGAACCCTTATTTAAAAATATAAATCCTCCTAAATCACTTGCATTTCCCTAAGACTAAATCACTTATGACATTTCCTTGCATTGCATTTCATTACCTTTTACTTGAATTGTAACATTTCCTTGAGTTGCCATTATTTTATTTTACCACATGCATTATGACCAAATATCCCTTTTATTATATGTAAGACTTTATTTAATGGTTTAAGGGTGTTAATTAGGTATTGGAACATTTGAAAGGTAGAAACTTCATTAGTCAAAGATTAGAGAGAGAATGGCCAAGATTGAGACAAGTGACCAAACCCTAGCCATTCAACTTTTTGACCAAAGGAACTAGAGGAAAATTTAAACCATTCTTGGCTCCTTTATTTCCCTTGCTTGGCCGAACCTCTTAGCTTCCAAGAGAAGGAGAGAAAACTCAATTTTCATGCCTTTCTAACCCTAACTTGATCTTGAGCAAAAATCAAAAGTGAAGAACTTGAGTTAATGAGTGAACAACCTTCAACCCTAGTGTGTGATTTTAAGCTTGGAGCTTTTGGTTTGATGGTTGTTTTGGGTGATTCAAGCTTCTTACAAGAGAGGTATATGATCCTTAACTCTTGGTTTTATGGTGTTATATCAAGTATTTAAAGCTTTGATGGTAAACTAGGAGTTATATGGATGGTTCTTGTGGTTAAATTTCTTGAACTAAACAAGTGGTAGTAGGGTTGGTTGTTTTGTATACCATGTGTTTGATATTTTGTCCAAGACTTGTTTATGATTATACTTGATGTATTAACCTGTTTTGAATCCTTTTTGAGTTAAGGATAACACTTGGTATGATGTTTAACTTAACCATAATGAAAGGATGAAAGTTGGTGAATCAAGTGAACTAGTGGACTGTTTTGTTTTGCCTTGGCTGACCGAATTTGGAGGAGAGATTCTGTGAGGACTCGCAAATTTCTTATATTTTTCTCGAAAATGCCTTTTATTTGGAAATTATTATTTATTAAAGCCCTACTACCCAAATCATTCCACAATGAGTGTAAATAAACCTAGAAAGTAGGGTTTCACTTTTGGTTTCAAGATTGGAGCAAAATTAGGGTTTTCGCGATTTTTCGCCGGATGAATTTTCGGTACGGAGCAAGGATTAAATTTGGTGATTAAAAATGACTTTTAAGTGAGAAATAATATGTGATTAGGAGCAATGATATAAGGTTAGTGAATGGAAAGTAAAAACCCTAGTACGTGTGTTTTTAAGAAAAACGGCGCGAACCGACGGGTACCGCGCACTACCGATTGAACACACCACTTGACCACCACTTTCTTACCACATGAGCTCATTAATACTTGAGCAAAATATCTTCTTATTTTCCAGCTAGCTTGACCGAATTTTAAGGCTAAAAATAGCAAGGAAAAGAAAGAGAAAAATGAAAGGTGGTGGTTGTCGCCACCTAAGAGTTTCTTGACCAAGAGAGTAACCATCCTTTTTATCCCAATTTTTGCACCTTTCCTCTTCATTTTTCAGCAGCTTGGCCGACCAAAGAGAGAGAGAAAAGAGAGAACAAGAACAACTTTCTTCTTCTTGATCTTAGCTATTCAAGTGAGAAATCAAACTTCCAAACCGATTAAAGTGCTAGTTGTGGGCTTAAGAAGCTAGGGCAAACAAAAATTTCCAAAGGAAGTGGAGTATCACTCTTCCAAGCTTGTCTTTGAGGTATAAGATCTGATTATGGTTTTTGGTCTTTTAAATTTTGGTTTAAGATGTTATCTAGTTCATGTTTTGGCTTGATTACAAGATATGCAAGTTGTTGTGATGATTTTGGATGATATATGCAAGTTAGGGTTTAATAAATTTCTGCCTAGACTTGTTGTATAGTGGGTATATGTTGTATATAAGATTATATAAGGGGCTTTGGTAGTGTTGGAAGCAAGGAAATGAATAGATTGTCATGAAATCCCAAAAATTCCAGATTTCTGGAATTTCATGTTTACATTCTGCCCGGTTTTAGTACTCATAGTTATAGGCCGAATCAGGCTTGGCCTAAAACATGAAAGTTGTATATAATGGTATTTTATATGTTCCTACAAAATTTCAGCCCAATCGGAGCAATGTATCTTGTGAAAGGATGAAAATACCCTCGCTGTTCTAGGTTACATTCCAGAGTTCCGCGTGGACAGTTTAGTCTATTTGGTTGTGTTTATTCACTATAATCCGTTGGGATTTAGCTATTTTCCAAAACATGAAAGTTTTAGTATTCTGTCTTATATTTTAAACGCCTCCAATAACACCTTAATCGGACCTTGGTAACCTGAGATATGACCATTCCAGTGCAGTGCGGTTAATTAGCCGACTAGTTGGATTTTGGTTCTGTAAATTAGGGATTTGACTAGGTTGCATTGGAAACTGGACTAAGTGATCTTCATGAAAATTTTATCCCTGTGTCTTAGCTTCGAAATGGTATAAGTTGCGCCTCAATCTGATAAGCGTAGCCTTGGATGTGTTATTTCCGCAACCACACGTCAAATCTGTCTTTTGCTAGGTTACATTTCCGCACTTGTTATCACTTTGATTTTTGTTCTTATGTTGTTATGAGCCTATGGAACGGCTATTTACTTGAATCTATGATATGTATGACTTTGGGATTGGCTGAGGAAAAATAATGAAGCCATAAATGGCTGGAAAATTAGGTAAACACAAAGGGCATGCTGGCCAAATTTACGCTTGAGGACTAGAAAACTATACTTGCAACTTGAGTAAAGGTTAGAAGTGATTATCACTTGAACTATCGAGGACCTTTGCTACTTTGTTTATCGAGGGTTATACGTTAGGACTTGGCCGAACTTGTACTCTTAGGAAAACGATATGAATCACTATGAAACCGTTTTACTTGCACTTTTGACTCAAAAGTCATCTCCAAGCAAACATGTTATCAAATTTTTCAGTTTGAAAAGCGAACAACTATTTCACGACTATTTGTCAAGTGAATTTCAATTTCTTGATTCTTATTGAACGAAACGCTTAAGTTTCGAACCTTAGTTGATTTTCAAAGTTCTCAAGTTAAGTTTTATAGCAGATTTGGACTCCAAACCCGGAGTACCACCCAGACACGAGAACTAGAGGCACTATTTTGGTGAGTGCTTCCAAATATCTGATTGAACTCGATATTTGCCATTTATCTTTGATCAACGTGAATACGTGATATATATGTGATTTGATAGAGCAAGGGTGTACTTTATCGCACTTGCCCTATCCAAATTTGTTCTTGTTTATCGACTTTACTTGACTTGCTCTACATGTACATGAATTATATTTTGCCTGGAATTCCAGAAACCTTGTGGCTAGTTAATCGAGTCGAGCCGGCAAGGGTCTGGTCGATTAGATAACAAACCCTGGGTCACTAGTAAGGTCGAGTAGAGTGTTATCTCCTCGGCAATTCGATATACTCGAGTATTACCACCCGTGTTTCGTGTGGCGTGCGGGCCCGGATAAGGGGGTTGATTGGTGGGCGGAGACTGGCGAGAAGTGGAGTTTTCTTTCTGGACTAGTTATTACTTGAAAGTTGACGGAGTGTCAACTACTATTCGATCAAGCTGGGATGGAGCCGAGACATGAGCAACTGTATCCTTACTTGTGAACATGATCCACACATTTCTTGACTACTTGAAGTAGTATATCTTTACTTGAACTTGTTTGCTCGCTATTTCACTATTACATTGTTATTATCTTGTTTGCTGGACAATTTGATATCTGGAACATCACTGAGCTTTGGCTCACCCTATTAGTTTTGTTTTCCTTACAGGGGTACGAGTGACGCGTGAGATGTGTAAAGGCTAGCGTAGTCTAGTCGTTTGACTTTTGACTTTTGTCTTGTACTCGCGCTATTTCTCGAATAGAATGTTTTGTATTTGATTTGTATACACTTTGAACTAGTTTGGTATATTGAGACTTTGTACCTTGAATTGTATCAATGTAATTATAAGCTTGAATTGTGAATGTTATTTATGGTTCATCGATGTACGCACGCGATTCGTTTTAGATAGTGAGTGAGTCCTGGCGAGAGATGGGCAGGCGGTCCGCCGAACCCTCTGGTACGCCTTAGGGGGAGGTGGAGTCGTCACAGATTCCTCCTTGTTTTGTGGTTCATTTGCACCTTAATTAAGCCTATGAATCTTGGCTAAACACTGGTTTAAAGTTTATGTGTGAGTTGAGATGGAAATGAATCAATTAAAGTGGTGGTTTTGGACAAGTAGTGGGCTGTTTTAGTTCTTGTTGTTGGCTAGACTGTTTTGGTTTATTTGATCATTTTTGTGTATTGTATTTTGAGCTCCAATGGTACTAGGCAACATGATCCCCTGTATATGATCTTTAGGAGGTTGAATTGGATGAATTTGAGCCAAAACAAGTGAAGTTGGAAAGAGGAAATAGAGTAAATGTTGTTAGGGTTTTGAGCTGATCAGAACCTAAAAATCAGTTAACTTCCCCGGATAACTGGTATTGATTGGAGAGGAACTAGAGGTTACATTTGGTACCATTGGAAAGCCTTTTGAGTCTACTTTTCAACGCACTAATGGCACTTGATTCCGACCTTCCTACAGAGAGATATGGTCATTTTCGCAAGACTGCATGGGCGCAACTGTTTTACCCGCGAAAACTACTTTGAACTTAAATGAGATTTTCCTTTTTGCCCAACTTTCTTGCACTTGTCAAACTTGTTTTCTTATGACCTTTTACTACATTTTGGGCCTAACTTACTTGGTGAATTGAGTAGATTTAATGATGCGAATCCGAATCTCCAAACTCCCGCTCTTGAAGAAACAAATTGCACAGGCAGCGGAAGGATCTATCTTGATCAGGCTATGGACAAATTTGGCGGATTCTAAACCAATCAAGGACAACTCGAGATTGATTAAAAGGATAGAAGGCGCCACAATTCAACATGGTCTTGAATTGATAAGCCGGTTTGAATCCTTGAGCCCAACTCTAAGGTATTCAAAGTCGCTTCAAAGAAGCCAAGACAAAACTCTCAATTTTTAATTCATAAAACGTCTACCCTTATTAATGACAATTGATGCCTATTTATAGGTTTACAAGACTCAACTCCTAACCTAATTAGAATAAGGAAACTAACAAGGCTTTGCAAATAACTTGGAAACCCACGGCCCTTATCTCTTGAGGCTGCCGAATACGTAAGCTAGCTAATGGATCTACTAACTAATCAAGGATCACATGAATAACAAACTAATGACCAAATTAATCCTATGCTCAGCATGAGCTAATCACACGACTTATGAACAAGTCATAAAGTAGTAAACTAATAGACTTGAACTCGGTTCTCTCAAGAAATTTGAACATTGGATTTGCAACATGAATTCCTTGTTTTTGACCCTATTCATTGGCCCTCAATGAATCTTTGTTGGATCTAGAAATAGGGTATGAACACTTCCTAGGATTCGTATCATTCCCCTCCTCTTAAATAGATTTGTCCTCAAATCGTCGAACCGCTTAAATTGCAATAATGATGGAAACACGTGGATGATCACAATCCTAGTGGCATGGTGTTTGGATAACCTCTTGATGCTCACGAACTCCAATGAGGCATAAAACTCAACTTTCGGTGGTAGCAACATGATGGAGTCAGCAATTGTGTCTTCATGTAGACAAGGAAATGAAGGCAACGAAGAACTTAAGAGCATCGATTGGTTGAAAACCATGGATGAATGAAAACTGAAAAAGTCGTGGACTGCTGCTGGTTTTGGAACATCAAACTTGGTTGGAACAAGCATAAAATCTGGTTGTACTCCTTTAATCAATGCTGGAAAATTTCGGACAGCTTTACAACCTACAAAAATGAAATAAGTTTCATCTTGTTTTGAACCAGCAATTGGATAAAGAAGCAATGGAATATCATTAGTTAAATGGTAAGAAGGTATAGAACAAGATTTAAATGTGAAAACTCTCTTTGACATTTCATTATCCCTTCCTTCAACCAATTCAACTAGACAAGTCATTGCTGGCTCTTTACGCTTTCCATCAAAATCTACATAAGGACGACAAGAATTAAGACTAGTCACACGCTCAAAATAAGGCAAAGAGGATGAATGAACCATAGGTAAAGAATGGGAAGTAAAATCTGGAATTCCCCCTTTAAGATAAACTCGAGTCAATCCTCCAATGGTGCGGACAGATTTGAAGTGACATTGTTCCATGAATTGATACCAAAGAGATTTAACTCCTAGATGATAAAGTCCATGGAAACTCGCAAAGTGTCCAAGTGACTTTGGAATGGAACATGACATGACCAACTCTACTTGACTTTGTTTAATCTGCACCAAAGAAGAGATACTAAACAAAACACATGTTAGCTTGTTAGAAAACAAAACGTTCACACTCTTGACTTTTGCAAACATGGCCAACTCTCCCTTTTTATTCTTCACTAAGGCCGAATTACTCCTGCCTTTTACCACTCTATTGCCTTCGGTTGACATTTGATTAAGTTGCTCAAAATATGACTGCATCACTTTCCTGATTTCTCCCATCATAGAATCAACCAATTCTTTAGTCTGACTTCGAAAATCTTCCTTTAGTCCACGAGGCTTTGAATCAATCTGAGAATTCTTAGACTCCTTGACTCGATTGTCATGACATTCCTTAGATGAATCTCGTTTGCTTGAGGATGACCTTGACTTGGATGCTCGGCGCAAACTTCTTTGCTCCTCCTCATACTCATCACAAGTACACTTATATCTTTCGTATACACACAAAGCACGGTCACGTTCCATCTCCTCCCGAAGGGAACGAAACTCATGTTGTGAACTAGATTGCATGGAACTAGAGTACTTGGAAGTAGCTCTCTTGGAACCACTCCTCTTAAGAGGCTCGTTCTCTAAAACTTCTTGATTATATGAGCAAGGTACAACTCCACTAGGCATGATTACGTGTCCTGCAAAAATGGTTAGCAAAGAAAAGAATTTCCTCACAACACACAAGCTCACGTATGTACACTCAACCCTCGTGTATCATTCAAGTGTATAACGCTCTAATGGTCTCACCAAATTTCTCAAGGCCTCTTATTCACGTTCCTTGAACAAATTAGAATTTACTCAAGGATCGCAACCAACTAGTCAATTAAAAATCACAAAAGTAGCAATGAAGTTCATGGATTTTGAAGGATAATAGCAAACTGACTTAGAAAGATTTAAATGACTCAAGTACTGTTGGAAACAACTCTAGATGATCGACAAAAAAGAACTCACAACTTAGAAGCTGAAATTTTGAAAGCCTAGAAAGACTCCTACCCGACAAACTTGGATTTTGGGCTGCTGTTGTTACCGAGTTCTGGTTATTATTTTGGATGGTAGATGGTGCTTTTGGGAAGCTCAAATGACGTGAGAATCGGCCCTCAATTTCCAGCCAATTCGGATCACAAAGTGATACTCAACCGACTCAAATTGCGGGCTGGGTTGGGCGTTCCAAGGTGTAGCGGCGCAGCGGCGAAATTTTCAGGTTTCTTTGGGATTTTGGGACAAGAATGGCGGCTGTTTTGAAGAATTGCTAATGGCTCCAAACAGGTCAGATTTGGGAGTATTTGATGGCAGTTGGAGTTGTCTCACATGACCCAAACCAACTAGGATTCCCAACCAAGACAACCTTTGAGGATCCGAAACTGTTTTCTTGTGCGTTTCTTCTTTTCTTTTTTTTTTTTAACGCAAAACAGGTTGGTTACCTTCCTCTCTTTTTTTTTTCTTCTACTTCAGATCAAGAACTCAAGATCAAACAATGGTTGGGACTTGTGCAAGTCAGCCGCTAATTTGGTTTCAAGAAACAAGAACTTATATCAAGAAACCTTGTCTTTCTTTTGTCAATTTGGATCAAGGTTTCAAGAACAAGAATGATTGGGCAGCCGCTAATTAACCTTGCAAGACAGCCGCAAGTTCCAAGCCAGCCTTGTGTCCAAGACAGCAAGTTCCAAGGCAGCCGCACAACAAGAATTTGGTTCAAGCGGTGGTCAGCCTTGGTTTCAAGATTCCAAGAGCAAGAGCCGGTTTGTACTTGTGCCAATCAAGACCAAAGGTAAGCTTTTCTAGGTTTCAGCCTTTTTTTTTTGTGTGTAAGATCTCAAAAGGAAACCTACGGATTTTCAGGACCAATAACAATCAGATTTCCCGTTTGTTTTCTCTCGTCTCTTTTTTTTGTTTTGACTCTAGATGCTTTCAAGAAGCAAGAATAAGACTGCCCGTGATACTCTTTGGACAGCTTACGCAACAACGACGACACAAACAAGCTTAAACGATAGTGAGCAACTTGACAACTTAACACGATCAGAATTTGGGCAACTAATTAAAGGAAAATATGCGACAAGACACAAGATTCAAGAGGCGTGACAATAGGAACTCAGACAGCCACAAACAACACAAACGTAACAAGAAGACACGACCCAAGACACGACCAGAATTTGACAAATATGCGGCAAGATTAGAAACACAAACAGAATTTCGAATAACTAGACACATGGATAAAACTATGGAGATTCAAACCCTAAAGTGTAATTTTTTTTAAATTGGGTAAGGTTTGGTAGAAGAACAATGAGTAAAACAAGAAAAGGAAAAGATATTATCCTGGATCAAGAGCCGAAACTCTGATACTAACTGATGCGAACCCGAATCTCCAAACTCCTGCTCTTGAAGAAACAAATTGCACAGGCAGCGGAAGGATCTATCTTGATCAGGCTATGGACAAATTTGGCGGATTCTAAACCAATCAAGGACAACTCGAGATTGGTTAGAAGGATAGAAGGCGCCACAATTCAACATGGTCTTGAATTGATAAGCCGGTTTGAATCCTTGAGCCCAACTCTAAGGTATTCAAAGTCGCTTCAAAGAAGCCAAGAGAAAACTTTCAATTTTTAATTCATAAAACGTCTACCCTTATTAATGACAATTGATGCCTATTTATAGGCTTATAAAACTCAACTCCTAACCTAATTAGAATAAGGAAACTAACAAGGCTTTGCAAACAACTTGGAAACCCACGGCCCTTATCTCTTGAGGCTGCCGAATACATAAGCTAGCTAATGGATCTACTAACTAATCAAGGATCACATGAATAACAAACTAATAACCAAATTAAGCCTATGCTCAACATGAGCTAATCACACGACTCATGAACAAGTCATAAAGTAGTAAACTAATAGACTTGAACTCGGTTCTCTCAAGAAATTTGAACATTGGATTTGCAACATGAATTCCTTGTTTTTGACCCTATTCATTGGCCCCCAATGAATCTTTGTTGGATCTAGAAATAGGGTATGAACACCTCCTAGGATTCGTATCATTTAACCACTCACTTGGTCACCTAATGAGCTCACATTTGGGTTGGAAATGAACCTAAATTGTTAACAATTTCACTCGTTGCCCTAGGATTGGAAAATGAAGGTGAACATAACCAAGCAACTTGACGATTGAACTCTGCATTCTTAACAGGTAAGTGTTCCAAGTACATGAAAATATTTACGTGAAATGTTTTCTTACTTGAATAACATGCTTGCTTGGTTAAAGTAATGGTTCTTGAATTGATAACCTTTGGGACGAGGATGTACTTTATCATACTCGATCCTTTGTAGTTTACTTTGTGATAGTAATATGAAATGAAGTGCTTTGCTTATACTTGACATGTTGGTCTTGCACTTGACTTGTTAGTCGCTCAAGTGGTTATTCCACCGACTTACGTGTTACTCGCTCATCATTATTAGACAATGCTAAGTACTTGTTTTCTCGTCTCATAGGTAAGTGTGTACTTTCTCGCACTTAACTTAACTCGACTAAACTTGTGATATTTTGTTAAAACATGTATTAGCCGTTTTGTTACAACTGAAAAGTGGCCAGAATCCCGTCACTTTCTAACCGGATTGCAGGCCGGATTTGAGGCAGTGAGTTTCCCAAAATTTTTAAGTTTTTCCCTGTCAATCCGGCCCTTAATCCGACTAACATCTGACCGGATTTGTGGCCAGATTTGTTGATAAAGTTTCTGATTTCTGGATCTTTCTTTCAGTTTTCTTGTTTGATCAGGGTTCTTCACCACCCGATTTTCAATTGTGTGGATTCGAAATACTCGAAATGCTTGAAACATGCTATGTTGAGTTTAACTGTGACTTGAACTTGTTTAGGCGAGTGTGCGCTTATGTGCACTCAATTGACCCGACTTGAACACTTGATATCTCCTTCACGCATGAACAAGTAACTTGATTTGTATATGACCTGTATATTAACTTGAAATACTTGGAATATTTGAGAATGTGAATTGCTGGACATTACTTGTGACTTGATGCTGGTTAGGCGAGTGTGTCCTTATTGCACTCGGCCTCTACTCCTTGAATGATCTTGTACTCACTTGCACTTAATTGACCTGTACTTGTGTTTGCCCTTGTGCTTGACCTGTAAGTGTTGAGCAGTAGCATATACCACACTCAATCCGAGTGGGAGGTGCCTCTCCTCCCGTCTCAATACTTTTATCCTGAGTAAGTCGATTGGAGAGTTATCTCGTCGACACAAGTGTTGAGCGGTAGCATGTACCACACTCCATCTGAGTGGGAGGTGCCTCTCATTCCGTCTTAGTACCTCTATCCTGTTTTGTCCAATGGAGTGTTATCTTCTCGATTAATTGGTATGCTTGAATATTACCACCACTGCTTATTTCTGAATACGGAGCGTTAAGTGACAACTAACGTCTCCAAACTTTACTGTGTGAGTGTTGGATAATGGCCAACAACTCCAATCTTGATTATCTGAATAGTTGGGGTTATAAGTCATATCTTGAATTACTGAATATCTGGGACTATAATCCAATTTAGAGTTAGTTGGTTGAATCGATTCAGCAAGGGCTTGGTCGAGGAGATCGACGAACCTTGGATACTTCTTAGACGTTCGGACCCGGTAGGGGGTTCATCGGTGGACGAAAATTGGTGTAAAGTGGAGATCTACGGACGTTATACTTTCGTGGTTGACGGAGAGTCAACGGACCTTGATTAAGCTACTGTGGAATTTGTTTTTGAGAGCAACCTATATCCTTTGCCCTGAATGTGTTTGTTTTCTGTACCCTGTTGCATGATTTATCTGGCTAATTGCTTAATTATATATTGGGTCGTGATCTATTTGAGTTTGACTTGTTTCTTGATGTCTGAATATGCTATATTATCTCGTATTTTACCTGTTTGTTTATTTAGAACCTCACTGGACTTTTAACTCATTCCACACCATTTGTTTTCCTTACAGGGATAAGAACATGAGAGGTTGAATTGAGGAAAGTCTCAATTTCTTCTAAGATTGTTAGTTGTTCGAACGTGCACTTCATAGATATCTAACCAGTTTGTTTGGTTTGATTTTTGTAAGTCTGATTCTTTGGTTGTATTTATAGGTCGTATGGATGTTGGATGATCATGAGTGTATATGTTAAGGTTGTAATAACTATCGTTTTTTTATTGAGGATTTTTATTTGTAAGTTTTCATGAATTGTGGCTGAATCCTGGCGAGAGTTGAGCAGGCAGTCCGCCAAACCCTTGGATACGCCCTAGGGGGAGGTGGGGCTGTCACACATTATGCATACCGATACCCTGAGTTACTTTTAAATCCAAAAAAATTGAAGGAATTTGTAGATTGAAGAAAAAGAATCACGACCGAGATTAATTTTTCAAATGAGTAATATACCTTAAAAAAGGATAGCAGAAAGAATTCAAGTAGATTTGTTCGACTGTATTATACAATTTTTAAAGTAAAATCAATGCGGAAGATAGGGTAAAAGAACAATTATGAACTACAGTAAAAGAGACGCTAGATTAAAGGCGATTGGAAACTCAAGTCCACAGATATTCTCATAAAAAATACGCCTACTATATTAAGGCCGCAGAAATACAAAAATTACACAAGTCGATATGGAGTGTAGGTAGAGTGTAGCTGCATTGACTCATAACAACAGTTTACCATTTATTTTTCTTTGTAAAGTTTTCTTTTAATTCGCACGCATGGGCTCTGCATTTCCCCCTTAACCAGAGACCATTCTTGAACAGCCACTAATAAACCAACAACAAAAGACCATTCATCTACCTCTCCCCATTTTCAAAGCTCAAACCATGGCATCCTATAACCCAATATCTGATCATCCTCCGCCTTCCCCATAATCACATGATGAAGAAGAATTATCAGATCAATCACGAGAAGATTTCAAAGAATCTGAAGTTGGAAAACACAAGCAAAAAGCTCCTCATGTTAAACTGCAATTCCAAGTCAACAGAGTGTTCAATGCTCAAAAACCAACCGTCCCTCCACCTGAATACTCTTCAGATGCTGGAGAAGAAGAAAAACAAGATGAAGAGAAAGGAGAAGAGGATGACGAATCAGAAAATTGTCCACATTCTCCTTCTGCATCATTCTTCACAACCGAGCATAATAATAGTCCTGCCATGCCCACTTTCAAACACTCAAAACGCACCTCAAAATGCCCCTCAGCCAACAAGAAGGCTAAATTTACTACTGACGAATCACAGACGGATAAGCCTTCTTCAGTTTCAGCCGCTACTACAGGCATGACTTGGAGTGATGAGCAGGTGACTAAACTTCTCCGGTGCATGATCGCGTTTAAGGCTAAGAAAGGGGTTAATGCTGATGCTGATCGGACGGCTTTTCATCAGTTTTTCGAATAGGAGTTTCAATTTGGATATTCCAAAAGTCGGGTATATGAGAAAGTGAGGCGTTTGAAAATGAAATATTGCAATAATTTGAAGAAATTTGAGAAAGTTTGGAAGGACATTGGTATTTTCAAGGCTGAGCTCCAAACATTGAACCTTTCAAGACAGATTTCAGGTGGTAGAGCTGGTGCTGGTGATTTTGAGTCGAATTATCCTCTTTTAAGCTAGTCATCTGAAGTAGATTCCAGAAGCGTAATGAAATTTGGAGGTAAAACTGCTGATGAACTTAGCTTCTTGAAAGAGGACATGCACTCGATTGGTGATGACAAAGCAGAGGAGTTGGAGCAAAAGTGATAGACATTGCATGCAGTGTTTTTCTTTAAGAGCTTGGAATTGATGAAAGAGCAAACTGGTCTGGTGTTGGAAGCCACGATGAGAAAGAAGTAAATACCAATTAGTGGCTAGTTGGTTCCTTTTTTGGTATTAAGGTATAGTATTTTGAGTTTCTGGTTGCATTAATCCTGAAATTTATTATCCATGATTTTTAGTCTAGCTGTGGAAACAATTTAGTTCCAATTCTGTCACTTCAGGTTTTATAAGTTCTTTTGAATGCTTTGATGCTTTCTGGTTGCAAGTCCAGTTATAAAGTACTGGTTTCGTGATCAAGTTGATCACTCCTTTCCATGTATTTTCTTTTCTGCAATGTATCTACCGGTGTTAGTACTATCACTCTGTAATTTCTTATACTGTACTTACTGGCTTTTATGAATTGGTGCTTTATAAATTGTCCAATTATTTTTGTTTATTCCTTTATTGCCTGGTGACTATCTCCAACTGTCACTGGTGAAAACTTCTTGGTGTGCCAGTTGCTTGCTTAAATCAATGTAAGCATATCATGGTTGAGGATTGCGAGTCAATAGGGGAAGCTTTATGCCAAATGTCTCTCACTTCTTTTGTCGTTGATATATTGCAGTCAATAGGGACCTGTGGAGGTATTTTTTATTTTTTGGTTGACCAAGAGCATTCATATTGTCTCTTCTCAACTATTTATATTGTAATTTGGAAAAGAAACAACAATTGTATGAATAATAACATTGGTTCTATCTGAAGAAAAGAAAAGAATTTCATGTCTATTAATCTTGCTAGATGAAATTCTGGTTGCCCTGAAATTTAGCACAAAAATAAACTGGTGGGTCTTATCAAAGATGATTATCCAACAGAGTGGCAGGTTTATGACTCTTGTTTCCATTTCCTTACCTGGTATCTTTTTTACTAAAGAACTGAAGTGAATCTCGTTTCTCGCTGAACAGCTCCCTTGGAGGTGGAGGAGGTACACGTGCTGTGCCTACTGTACACTATAAAGGAATACAAGGAAACTACTTCATAATTGTAAGATTGGAAGTGCTGAACGGATGTATGTACTTTACTTCTACTCCACAATGTGGGATGTATCAAATGCTGTTGTCTTCTCGCGCATCTATGAATCTTTGATAATTGATCACGTTTTTATAGGTCATGGGTCTTTTGGGGCCTATTTCGCTTGATGTATGGAGGTCCGCAAGAATAAAATAAAAAAAGACTGTAGGTATCTTGACAGTGTATCTTCTGAACCTTGTTTTGATGTATTCATACATATATCTTCATTTGAAAGGAGTTTGTAAAAAGAATTTCAAATGTCATACTAAAAACTATAAAAGCTTAACTTTAGTAGATTATAACCAGGAGATGGAGGCTGCTAAAAAGCATCTCCCTCTGGCTTGCATTGTAGCTGAAGAAACTTGATAATCCTCATAATCTTCCTTTGTCATTAGATTCCTGGTACTATCAGAAATTGTCTCTCAAGTTTGAATAATTGTATGGCGCTCTATCACAGCCCAAGGACAGTTTTTGATGTGGGCTGTGAACTGATATTGATATCGCATTCCTCTTAGTTTGAATCTTTTACCAGCTCTAACCCTTGTTGACATCACATCTAACATGCCTGGCCTTGTTGCAGCCATAAATGTAGCTTGTGTTCCAATAGAACATCATATTATGCCTACAACAGTATCAAAGCTCACCCTGTTTCTGATACCTATAAGATTGCACTCTAGTTTTTTCCAATGGCATATTAGTAATATGTCAATTTTTTTGCTTTGTCTATGCCATGGTTTTTGTGGCCTGTTCTCAATGCCAGTTCCAGAGCTTTCTTGCATGAAAAGTTTCTGATTCAAGGAGATACTCTCAAGATTCTTAAAGTTGCTTCAAAAATTTTAATTAGTCTAATTTGATGCCTATTGCATGTTGATGCCAGATTAATGTAATGGATTCCAAGCTAGCTCTACTAGTTGATAGGGAGTGCGAAGCTGGTTCGTTATTAGTGTTGTGACATCTTATTCCAACTCATTGACTTTGATTATGAATGCTGGAACTGCATTTACAGGTCAAGTTTATAACCTGGCAGAGTTTTTCTTGCATGAGGTAAATTCTGCCAATGTTCTTGATTAAATTAAGGTTGCAGACCTCATTCCAGAACTTCTGTGGGCCACTAACTTCTGGAATGCTGGTGTGATAGGAGTGAATCACTAGAAAATGAACTATCGTATCAGCTTTCGCTGGCGCTGCTGATGGAAGCTCCCTTGTGGTGATATCAAGAGGTCAGGTAATTGTGTAGTTTATTTATCTCATCTTGACACTTATTGTGATCTGAAGCTACAACTGAGGAAAATAAGCTTCCTAAATTCTGATGAACAAGTAAGGAAGTTTACTTCAATGATAAAGCTAATTAGGTATGATCAGGGTTCACAGGTTTGATGAGTTAAATGCCTCCTTACTAATGCAGGATGAGGCTTTTTTGTTGTTATAGAGCCCGCAATTGCATGTGTACGTGCTATTTGTCCTTTTACGCATGGATGAGATTGAGCTATTTATTTCTGGCTGTGCTTGCAATTGCAAGTATTTATTTGAATATTGGGTTTAATGAACTTAAGTGTTTTTTTTTTTATATGGTTGTGTTGGTTTATCAGGTCTTAATTCCATGTTCGCTTTAGTGGATGTTGCCTGGTGTCTTATTGTTGACAAGATCTCTTATCTTTTCAAGCAAAATTATATGCAGATCAAAGGGGTGGGGATCTTGTTAATAATTGATTTTTACTTGTTAATATCAAATCTCTGACGCGAAACAACTTCATGAAATTCTGAATAAGGAATTTGTTTCTAATTTGATTGAGAAAGGGTCTCATTCCTATTCTGAAAAAGGGATGATTCCTAATCACAATGGCTAAGTATTCTCTTTGAGAAACAGAGGGATTAGGCTTTAACAAAATTCCTGTAGGGTTGTTGTCTTTTTAAGGGATCTAGCCTTTGATGTGATGCCTAAATGTGCCTAGGAGTAATTCCTAGCGTTTCCTAATTTGTTCTTCAAACTAAGCAATTTCCATTTTAAGTTTTCATACCTGATACTGTTCAACAATTCTACTCTGTACTACTTAATTGCATATTACTGTGATCTCTAATCCGTAAAAAAAGTTGATCCACATATCTGTTTGTGCTGCCAACTGCATGCACTGCATCAGATTTACTAGTGGGAACTCACTGTTGTGTTTGTTAAGTTGACCTTTCATTGATTTTTCGTATCCAAGCAAGGGTGTTCATGAATGCCTAGATAAAGGTTGTCGAATTACATCAACAGCTGCAACCACTTATCAAGTCACTGTTATTTTGAGTAAGCCTAAGTGTGAACTTGGCTAAATGGCTCAGAATGTTTTGCTGTCATCTGAGTTTCCATGCAAAGTTACTAAAGTAAATATTACTTGGGACTTTGCAGTTCTAGATTCATAATCTGGGAGATTGAAATAGGTAATTTGAAGTGAGGACTCCTATGTGAAGTTTGTTTTCTGTTTTGTTGAGCAGGAGAACCGGGCAAAAAATCTTTTCGTTTCTTGTTTGTGCTATGGACAAACATTGGAATCATTCCGATGATCCATTAAGATTTATCAGAGGCAGAAGATTTCTTCAGTGTGACAGATTTACGATAATGAGGTTAATCGATATCCTGTTATCTTTCTTATGTTTCCTATTCCCATAGGATTTTTTCTTTTTCTAGTTGTCCAAATGCTTTTCTGGTGCTAATTGTTGCAAGTTAGCTGCTGTCATTGATCATTGTTTCCTTCCTTTCAACCGGGCAATTCAGTTACTGCTACTCGAGAGTTATCAGAAGCAATTAGTTTGTTTGTTTGTTTGTTCATTCGGACGAGTGTCTTCCAAATTAGAAGGCTGGCATAGAAGGAGTATTCAGGGATCATTGTAGCGTTTTTTCAAATTTGGAAGCGGAATTATGTGCTTTAAGGATTGGGCTAAGAATTGCAATGTCTCGAAAGTTTGTTAATGTATTAATTCAATCTGATTCAAAAGTTTTGGTTCATCCCATCAGGGAGAAAGGTGAAGTAAGTTGCCAGCTGAGCCCTTTGGTTGCTGGCTGTGTATGCTTTTGTAAAGGAGGAAGGCACCTGAGTCCAAAGTCCAGATTTTTAATGCACTTTTAGTCCTTAACCTTTTAAATTGTGGATTCAGTTTGGTTATCACTATTTTTATTTACAAATCAAATAGGTTCTCTTAAAGATATATAACGAACACAAGATTAAAAGGGCCCAAAAAAAAAACAGAGAAAAAGAACAGTGGCTTTAGAATATATTAGCTCTACAAATTTAGTGGAGTCAAATGAGTCTTAATAGCTAGTTTGTGAGTTGAGGATAGAAAAGAAAGGAAGAGAAAGGTTAAGTTATGAGAGAAAAGAAAAGAAGGGAAAGGGTTTTAATGTTGTTTGGGAGTTTATGAAAGAAAAGAAGTGATTTTGGATACATAAGTAAATAAATATTTCATTCAATAGCTTTTTGGGGGTAGAATGGGCAATTTAAAAAACTTTTTGCTGCCTTTCCGTGCTTTCCTTTGCTTTCTGCCCGATTTGGGCCGGAAATTTTTTTTAAACTGTAGCTACTTTTTCCTCCTTCCAATTCCGTCGGTTTCTTTTCCTTTCCTTCCACTTAAAGCTCTCAAACGTGGGAGATGCAGTCTTTCTCTTCTATTCCTTTCTTTTCTGTTCAAATCTCATCTCCCAAACTAGCTAAAGTGTGATAAAGTCAACATCAACTCTAATTTTTCTTACTTGAACTCAATCAACCACCTAAATATAAAATTGGAGATCGAGTTCAAATTTGAGTTTGAGCGTAACTGAACTCAGCTAAAAGACAAAAATCAATTATGGTGTTTTTTTTAAAATGGATAAGACATACATTTCACTATAATGAGTATTACATATGATTATAGATCTTTTAATAGTCAAAAAGCTAAAATCAATAATGTACCAAAGAGCAGTTTTTATTTATTCTAATTATTCTCTACAATTACTTTCTATAACTAGTTTATGTGAAATCTAAAGCAAAGCAGAACATGCCTAAGCCAAGGTTGTGTTGGAATATTACCTGATTATTTGAACCTTTTTTGGATAAAATTTAAAATTTCATTTCATGAAATCTTCACCAATGATAGAGAATACATTGGACATGCTCCTCATACAGCTAATCTGAAAAATTACTAGATTTAATAAATCTAGAAAATAACAAAGATTACACTGTAAAAATCCAATAGATCAGATTAATGATGAGCGCCTTAATGAATATCTATACATGTCAACACCATGAGATCTTTCTACTATCCAACTGGTTCAAATTCAAAGTCAATGCTATGATATGACAAAATTATCCAAGAAGCAAAAAAAAAAGCACCAAAATCAATGTTTCTTGTTTTCAGTTTTTTTAGGCTCAATAAATAAAAAATTAAGATATGAAAACTCTTTGAGAACACTACAAAATAGATTTTTTAAAATCAAAATCTAAAATCAGATCTTGAAAATCAGTTGAGCAGAAATCCACACTATAGAAGTAAGGTATACTTTTTTTTTTTGAGTAAAAATTACCCATTGTTTAGGGAAGCTATATCCAAATGAACCCGCCATTGCTTAGGAACTGAACAAATATGGTTGAAACTTGGTACAATTAGTATTGTTATTATATATTTTGTTTTGAGAAACTAATGTACGTTTACAGATATGATTGTATTCATGTACTATTAAGATAATGTATATGAACAAAATTCATGTTTACAATAAAGTAATATTAGTGAATATCAAATCAGGTAAATGAAGATGGAATTAGGAGCTTAATCCTTGACAAAACCCTGCAATTTTCAAAACTCATTTCTTCAAAATCTTTGAAACAAAGCATTAGAAATTCCCATTAGCTGACAAAAGCAGCCGAAGAAGCAGAATTACTACTCAATTAAGGTCCGTCTAAAATCCTCCCAACCTGATTCTATTCCCAAGTAAATGTGAATCCGCTGATTCCACTCCCAAATTTATTGTTTTGGAAGTGCTGTTACTTCACTGTCAACGATGAGTCTTCAAAATAAAAATGGCCAATTAATTGCTCTCAACTTTTCATGCAAATGTTAATAGCTCTGCTTTTCTTATTTTTTTCCTATTTCTTTGCCTGTTATTATTGTTATTGGAAATGAAAGGAAAAAAAAAACTAGTGCTTCTGGAGCTTGATGATCATATTGAAGTCCTTGTTATCTTCTAGACGAATTAGGTAGTTGTTAGCATACTTTATTGCTAGAGTTTAAGATTTGTGGAGCTTATATCTGAAAACTAATCGCCAGATTAGGAAATTAAGTGGACTTTAGATTAATTTATCGTGAATATAAATTACACTGATTTCACAATAGAGTGTTCATTCTACTTCTCAAAGTGGTAATGGATAAGCCTTCTTCAGTTTCAGCCGCTACTACAGGCATGGTTTGGAGTGATGAACAGGTGACTCAACTTCTCCAGTGCATGATCGAGTTTAAAACTATTAAAGGGGTTGATGCTGATGCTAATCCAGCAGCTTTTCATCAGTTTTTTGAACAGGAGTTTCAATTTAGATATTCCAAAAGTCAGGTATATGAGAAGGTGAGGCGTTTGAAGATGAAATATTTCAACAATTTGAAGAAATTTGAGAAAGTTGGGAAGGACACTAGTATTTCTAAGGCTGAGGTACAAACATTGAACCTTTCAAGACAGATTTCGAGTGGTAGATCTGGTGCTAGTGATTTTGAGTTGAATTATCCTCTTCTAAGCCAGTCATTTGAAGTAGATTCCAGAGGTGTAATAAAATTTGGAGGTAAAACTGCTGATGAACTTAGTTTCTTGAAAGAGAATATGCATTTGATTGGTGATGACAAAGCGAAGGAATTGGAGCGAAAGTGGAAGACATTACATGCGGAGTATTTCTTTAAGAGCTTGGAATTGATGAAAGAGCAAACTAGTATGGTGTTGGAAGCCACGATGAAAAAGAAGTAAAGACCAATTAGTGGCCGGTTGGTTACTTTTTTAGTATTAAGGTATAGTCTTTTGAGTTTCAGGCTGTATTAATCCTGAAATTTATAATCCATGATTTTTAGTCTAGCTGTGGAAACAATTTAGTTCCAATTCTGTCACTTCAGGTTTTATAAGTTCTTTTGAATGCTTTGATCTTTTGTGGTTGCAAGTCGAGTTATAAAGTATTACTAGTTTATTGATCAAGTTGATCACTGCTTTCCATGTATTTTCTTTCCTGCAATGCATATACTGGTGTTAATACTATCACGTTGTAATTTCTTATACCATACTTACTGGCTTTTATGAATTGATGCTTTATAAATTGTCCAATTAGGGTTGTTTATTCCTTTTTTGCCTGGTGACTATCTCCAACTGTCACTGGTGAAAACTTCTCGGTGAGCCAGTTGCTTGCTCAAATCAATGTAAGCATATCATGGCTGAGGATTGTGAGTCAATAGGGGAAGCTTTATGCCAAATGTCTCTCACTTCTTATGTCGTCGATATACTGCAGTTGGTTTATTGGATCTAATGACTGCTATTGCTGTTGTTCTGCACAATCCAATGTATGCTTTTAGAGATTGGACAGAGAATTTTTTTTCCTCATCTCTGTTTTCTTATAGAAAAAGAATCCTCAAATACTGATTGGTAGAGTTTAAATAACACTAAAAATATCTTTATGCCATTCTTTTCAATTGTTGGGTTCATCATTTGAATTGTTTAGAGCTAGAATGCTTATGATTACATGATGACCATCTGATTCATTACTTCTCAAATCAATAGAAACCTTTTGTTTAATCCCATTAGCTATGTCATCTCTCCTATAATTTGGACTGATAGTCTTTAGAACCAAATTTAGGGGTATGAGATTAGCTAAGGAATAGGAATTAGAAATTACAAATTTGAGAGAAATGTATAAATGATGATGATCTCACTTTGATAAAAGGCCAGAATAAACAATTTCAAGAAGCTTCTGCTGCTCAGCAACTTCAGCAATTAGCCATGTCAACAGGGTAAGCAGCCTCTGAATCTGGGGAGCCTAATTTGCTATCCTTTTTACCAGCCTTTGGGAATGATTAATTCTAATTGCCATTGGGAATGATTTTAAGGGTTGAAGTTGGCGGCTCACCTCTCTACAGGGTTGAAAGGAAAATAGGTGAAGGTAGCTTAGAACAGGTATGCAAGGGACGTCTTTTTTCTTGTGAAAAAGGTTCAGGACCTGTGGAGGTATTTTCTGTTTTTGGTTGACCAAGAGGATTCATATTGTTTCTGTTCTCAACTATTTATATTGTAATTTGGAAAAGAAACAACAATTGTATGAATATTAACATTGGTTCCATCTGAAGAAAAAAAAAAAGAATTTCTTGTCTATTAATCTTGCTAGATGAATTTCAGGTTGCCCTGAAATTTGAGCACAAAAATAAACTGGTGGGTCATATCAAAGATGATTATCCAACAGAGTGGCAGATTTATAAGTACGACTCTTGATTCCTTTTCCTTACCCTATATTTTCTCTATTAAAGAACTGAAGTGAATCTTGTTTCTTGCTGAACAGCTCCCTTGGAGGTGGAGGAGGTACATATGGAGTGCCTACTGTACATTATAAAGGAATACAAGGAAACTACTTCATAATGGTAAGATTGGAAGTGCTGAATGGATATATCTACTTTACTTCTACTCCACAATATGGGACGTATCAAATGCTGTTGTCTTCTCATGCATCTATGAATCTTTGATAATTGATCACGTTTTGATGCATTTCATACATATATCTTCGTTTGAAAGGAGTTTGCAAAAAGAATTTCGAAAATCATTCTAAAAACTAAATAAGCTTGACTTTAGCAGATTATAAGCATGAGATGGAAGCTGCTAAAAAGCATCTCCACTTGGCTTTCATTATAGTTGAAGAAACTCGATAGTCCTCATAATCTTCCTCTGTCATTAGATTCCTGGTAGTATCAGAAATTGTCTCTCAAGTTTGAATAATTGTTGGACGCCCAAGAACAGTTTTTGATGTGGGCTATGAACTGATATTGATATCGCACTCCTGTTAGCTTGAATCTTCTTCTAGCTCTAACCCTTGTTGACATCACATCCTAACATGCCTGGCCTTGTTGGAGACATAAATGTGGCCTGTTGTCAAATAGAACATCATTTTATGCCTACAACACTATCAAAGTTCACGCTGTTTCTGATAGCTATACGATTGCACTCTTGTTTTTTCTATTGGCAGATTAGTAATATGTCAATTTTTTTGCTTTGTCCATGCCTGTGGTTTTTTTGGCCTGTTCTCAATGCCAGTTCAGAGCTTTCTTGCATACAAACTTTCTGATTGAAGGAGATACACTCAAGAGGGTATTCTACTGTCTTTTCTTGTTTCCTTTTTCACTCTTCTTAAGGGTTGAAAGTTGTCGGTGGTATGCATTGAATTTGGTAGGCTTCTCTTTGAATGCGTAATTTATAACTTAGAATGTGTAACTTTTTGAGTCTTAGGTAGTGAATGGTGATATAAAGCCTCATAACCTATTGCTTGGCCAAGCATGAACACCGCAAGAAAAGAAGTTGTTTCTTGTTGACTTTGGAATAGGTCAGATAATGTGAATATTGTCCTCTCCTCCTCACAAATATTTATCCTTTTTAACTAATCTCCTGACAAATTGCAGCAACTGAGTGGAGAAAGAGCTGTGAGGGTAAACACATCGAATACACTCAACATCCTTGGCACACAAGGTGAGTGTTAGCTTTCATATGTTCTCAATTCTTCAGTTAACTCGTCCGCTTCTATAGAAGATCTATCCTCTTTCTGTGCAATTGTCCAGAGGGACTCTTGATTTTGCAAGTGTGCATGCCTAATTTGGGAAGGACTGCTGGTCAGAGGGATGATTTACAGACAGTTGCTTAAACACTTATTTTCCTTCTGAAAGGCAAGCTGCCATGGAGGAAGTCATGGTTCTCCCTTTTTCCCTCGCTTTTGGATCCTTCCTCCTCTTCCACTGGTGTGCTTATTTTCCAATCTGTGTATTATCTAAAGGATGAGGAAACCTTTTTTCATGTCAGCCTAGAAAAGTTTTCAATCTCACCTGACTTCTTGTGTTTCTCGTGCCATACCCCTTTGAAAGAGTATCTCAAGACTGTCCTTGATTTTAACTTTTCTGAGGAGCCCAACTATTGTCTTCTACTACATGTTATATCCATCTTTGATGGTCTTATTGGAGCCAATTTTGCTACCAAACTTTTTTTTTTTTTTCCGAAACGATAATTGATTGTATTACTTGACAAAAGATTTACAAGTACGAGCAAAGGCTCGAATGAACTTTACAAGCGGCTTTACTTGCCCCTAAGGAAACCAATGTTCCTCATCTAAAATAATGCCCAAGGCAAATCAGAAGGCTGACATAGGAGGTGCTTGTAAGCTAAGAGCAATTTGGTATAAGTTGAGATTATTGTAATAACTGAACCTCTCTATCTCAGTATTTTTCTCTCTCAATTCTGTTTTGTTCTTCTTGAATTCTGTTCTGTTTATCCATATATTCTTGAATCAGTTGAGTTCCGTGACAGATTGGTTTTTGAGGTGATTGGTCTTTGGCCCCAGTGATCAAAAAATGGCAGAAGGTGCTCGGCTAATGAAGGAGGCCAGCTTTACGATTTTAGAATTACTACTTCTTTAACTGCTTAAAAATTATATAAATTGAAAATTTGGTACCCCAACTTTCAATCCTTAACCTTTTAAATCAAATAGGTTCTCTTAAGGATATGTAAGGAACACAAGCTTAAAGTATACATTAGCTCTACGAATTTAGTGGAGGCAAGTGAATTTTAACTTTGATAGAGCCAAATTCAACTCTAATTTTTCATACTTGAACTCGATCAGCCACCTAAAACTTGAATTCGAATTTAAACTTGAGTCTGAATCTAATTGAACTCAGATTAAAAAACAAAATTAATTGTGATGATTTTTAAAATGAATAAGACATACATTTCACTACAATAAGTATTAAACCTAACAATGACACCATCCTCGTTATTATTATCATTCCCATTTGCTCACAAAAGGAACCGAAGAAGCAGACTTACTACTCAATTAAGGTCCGTCTAAAGTCCTCCCAACCTGTTTCCCAAGTAAATGTGAATCCACTGATTCCATTCCCAAATTTACTGTTTTGGAAGTGCCGCTACTGCACTGTCAACGATGAGTCTTCTAAATAAAAATGGCCGATTAATTGCTCTCAACTTTTCATGCAACTGTTAATTGCTCTGTTTTTCTTTTTTTTTTTTCCTATTTCTTTGCCCGTTATTATTGTTATTGGAAATGAAAGGAAAGAAGCAAAAAACTAGTGCTTCTGGAGCTTGATGATCATTGAAGTTCTTGTTATTTTCTAGACGAATTACGTAGTTGTTAGCATACTTTATTCCTAGAGTTTAAGATTTGTGGAGTTTATATCGGAAAACTAATGGCCAAAATTAACTAACCAGAATTAGGAAATTAAGTGGACTTTAGATTAATTTATCGTCAATAAAAATTACACTACTGATTTCACAAATAGAGTGTTCTCTCTCTCTCTCTCTCTCTTTTTCCCTCTGTAATTGAATTCCTCTCTTTCTCTTTGTTATTTAAACCTTTGCAATATGCTATGGATTGGTATAAAGTGGCTTCTTCTCTCCTGAAAAAACCGTAAGAATGTCCAAAAAAATAGAATCCCAAAACCTTGGATCTTTAGCCTTCAAGAAACCACACCACTCTGGTGATGATGCTACAGTCCTCACAACTCAACGTACTCTGAAAGGCACGACACAGAAGCATTCTACTTCTCAAAATGACCCTGATTACGAGCCAGAAGACGGGTCGAAAGTGTCCAAGAAAAAAAAGACTACCACAAAAAACCAAATTTCTGAACATGAGGCTAAAGTTTTTGAGCTTTCCAAACAAGTTTGGGGTGATGGTGGAGTGCATGCTGCCCATGAAGGGGAGGGTCATGAAGATACAAACGAAGACGGAGAGGAAGAAGATGTGTGTGATAAGTATCCCTATCTCTGCGGGGCATTAGAATCTTTTGAGTCTCCTTTTCCGGTGGAGGAGGCAATAAGATTCATAGACAGTGCAAAGAGAAAGGAAGTGGAAATGAAATGGAAGCTGTTACATCTTAAGGAGGAAAAGCTCCTTAGGAAGAAGTCGAGGTTGAATTCCATGTTCACTGAGATAGCTTTGCATGATTCAGAGAATGATTAGCAAACTTTTGTACTTTAATTCTAGAAACTATTGTGTTGGATGCTAGTTTTTAATGGTCATGTTGTGTGGAAAACTTAGTTGTTTTATTATGTCTAATCTCTGTTGAATATTGCCTCATTCCCCCAGATTCCTTTTATTAGCTTACGTTACAGTTAATTTTACAGGAAAGTACTTTTGAAAACTGACTTGTGACTTTGAATTTGGGTTTTCACAATTTATAGTTGGGAACTTTTTATTTGGGCTGTTGAAGATGGCTTGTACTCTGGAAAGATGAGAACCTTTTGCTCGTTGTTGAACCTTCAAATTACTTTTCTCTGGGCTGTTTTTTTACTTAGTTGAGGATGGCACTAGTTCATTTGTGGAAACGCAGCTTAGTGCCACTTTAGTAAGGGCCCATTTCGTCAACACTAAGACTGTACCAAGGAATAGAGAAATAATCTTTCATTTCATTATTTTTCTCAACTAATTACTGGAAGATTAGGAACACTTGACAAATCATCTCATGAGCAAAGGTTCATTTAGTCCAGTTCCAATGATCGACATATTAGCAATTGATGTTGGTGACCAAGATTTAGGTAGGATGGAGTATCTTGAAGTCTTAAGAATATATAGGTTGCAGCATGTGGAGAGAGGGGCAGGTGAAGAATCTCATAGTCCATAAATTGGTTCAGTTGAAGCCATTGCCTGCAGACAGGGTGGAATCCATAGGTTCCTTGAAGACAATCATGACTCCTGGAGACACGTTTGATCCATATTCTGGTCAACCTATTCTCATAAATGTGCAATGCATCTATTGCAAATCGCTATCAAACTTGTCTCATCCTATTGCCCCGACACTATCATGGGAATTTCGGAACTATCAAACTTGTGTCAATGCACTCAGTGAACAGAGCCGTAGCTAGCTCCTTCAAAATACACTCAGTGAACAAAGCAACATCCCATAATAATCCATATAGACTTATGAGAATAGGCTGTTAAGGCTCTTAGACTACCTGGCTATTTGTTTGATAGTCATAACATTAATCATGAGTGACCTTTCTCTGTCTCCTCGGTATTTAATTAAGTTGACTACATACATTGATTTGAGGATTTGAAAGATTTGAAACTCGAAATTTTCTATTTTTGGTGATTTTTCAGCCTGAAATAAAATTCACTGAATTTGCTATATTTATCCGTTCTTATTAGTGCAATTTTTTAAATCAATGTAATGATTATAGGGATACTTTTACAATCCTCCCCCGAGGTTTATGATGATTGCAAGAAGTACCCTCCAGGTTTAAAAAATTGCATAAACCTCCCTTAGAAAATAGTTCGGAGCTCACTTTACTGATGTCAGCAAAATATCTCAGTTGAAAATCCAATATTGCCCTTATGTAATTTTTCTCCAAAGAAATAAAATTCCTTTGTAATTTTAAGCAAAATATATTGCAACATAGTTTAACAAAACCAAGCATCAAATTCGTTTCTCTTCCTTCAAATGGAAAAAAAAAATTCACATAGACAAATGAAAAAAAAAAATTAGATACCAATTGGTTAAGTAACCTATTTAGGAATCTAGAATTTTTTTTTTCAAATTATTATAATATAAAGTAAAATTGAATTGAGATAATTTGGGTGGTTAAGACAAGAAAGAACCTATTAATCTTGCTCTTCTTTGTTTTTCTCTTTTTTTTAACTATTTGTTAACTTATAATTTTAAATTTCCATTGCTTCACTTCATGGAGATGTTAAATTGAGTAGTTCTCGAAGGATATTTGTCATTTTATACCATAAATGGGAGGTAGGTATAATTTTCTAAACATGAAGATTACTGTCTGCAATTGTTGTAAACCCCAAGTGCGGTTTGTGAAATTATCCCACGATTAAATCATATGTCAGAAAGGAAAAAAAGGATCCATCCATCAAGAACTAGTTGATAATTTAGCTGTAGAACGTACGAAGGTTAAATACGATTGTGTACTTAATTTAAATATGGCCCTTATGAATCATGAACCAAATTCCATTGGTTTACCACTATTTTATGAGCTTTAATATTTAGTGTACGTGGTACTGAATAGATGAATTTTTAGAGACCTTGCAGCCAAAAAAAATACAGGAATTATGGGTAATATTGATAATTGCGCCAATAATTTAAGAAAGGAATTGAAATTGGGATACGTAGACTATAATTTTTTTTTTTTAAAAAAAAAAGCATATTTGTATAGAAAATATACAACATATTTTCTTTTTGGTCATATGAAATTAATAGTCAATGTTGACCATCCTTATGGACTAAATATAAACAGTAAATTGTGTATGGTACCTAGTTTAACCACAAACTACATGTTAGTGCAAAAGAAAAATTTTCAATTAAACAAACGGGCACTTCTTTGGGAGGGAAGTAAAAAGTTACTTCTCTATTTTCATTTTCTTGTTATTCTCTTTTTTTTTTTTTTTTTTGGTGGTTGCAAAGTCCAATTAAAGCAAAATACCATGCAATGATGCAAAGTCCAATGTCTACATCTCATAGTACAGTAGATGAGCACATAGAAACATCCTTCATATTAATGAGCACCCTTCAACAGCTCATGCCCATTCTTCCTTGAAGATCGTGAAATGTAAGACCATTCAAGTCAATTTGTATGTACTACAAATTGAATGTTGAAATTACTCATCTAATGAGTAAAATTCAGTTTCATCACTATCATCAAAGCTGTCATCAGAGCCATCATCAGATTCATCATCACTGGAGCTACTGGATGAATTGTACACATTAAACTTTTTTGGGCAACAATCAGCACCATATGGCTTTACTCTAAATGTTGTTTTATCTATCAGATGAAATAACAGGTAATCTCCAAGCTTCAAATGATGATCTTTAACAAATTTTGGCCACGAAAGTCTGCAAATATAATAGTAGCGACCTTTCTTTCGAATTCTTACTGGCCATGAATTTCGAACTGAGTTCTTTGCCTCGGATTCGATTGTGCATCTTGAGGAAAGCTTTTCCTTCAAGTTCCTCACAAAAGCATAGGGAATCCGCTACAAAAATGTCAAGGAAAAAAAATAAATATAAAACTTAATCATGACAATAACTGAAGAAGATTAATGGAAAACGTATACAGTAGCAATTGATTGTGACTTTACCAATTTCTTCTCGCTGAAAATCATCTTCCATCAACAGCTTAATAAAGGACCGGGATTTAAAGTTGTAATTTTGTCCATTTGGAACTTGGCTTGCGAGAGGAAAACAAAGGAACGATTGAGCTCTTCTGGGTTGAGAAAGAAGGAAAAGAGAAGTAAATATAGACTTTAAGGTTGTGCCAGTTCAAATTACACGGCTTTTTGTTTGCCTTTTGTTCGTATTTTGTACATACATTAAATTCTGTAGACTTTTAGACTACCAGACACTCTTTTTATAGTCATCATGTTAGTCACGATTCATGAGTGTCACCATTATTACTTCCATATTAAATTAACTCAATTTAGTACATTGAATAGAGAGAAATAAATTGTTTACAACCATGCAGTGAAATTGCATTTTTTTCTTCATTTAGTTTCTAATAATCACCTTTCTTCATGGCAACCTTGATTAACAAGGGCCTCTTGAGCTCCCCATTTCATCGAGATAAACTAGTTAATACTATAGTTCGAAATTTTTCAAATGTGAACATTAATTTACATGGAAGTCTAAAGGACCAATTAGATTATTAAATGTTTGTTCCTTGAATAGGTGAATTTAAGATATGTGAGTCAGACTAAAAGTAGTAAACTTATCCCTGTCATGATTTACATGAGTTGGGCAGCAAGACCTATTTTGGTTTGCGTCTAAAACCTAAGTTGGGAGATCTTAAAAATCAAAATAGTGTAGTGAAAAAAGATTTATTAATAGTTTAGTGCCCATCTAATATAATGCCCCTTTTTCTAGTTTTATTCCATTTTTATTGTTTAGCATAATCAATTTTTAGATGTCAAAATGAAATAATTCTATGCAAATTTGGTTTAATTGATCTAAAACGTAGCTTAGGACTTGCAGGATTGTTTTCAAGTGATTCTAATTTTGTGAAAGCTGATTTTGTGAAATTGATTTTTAAAAGATTTTGTAGAGTAACTCTTGTGTTCTAGTTTATAGTTAATAAAGCTCCTTTGGTAATACTTAAGTGTTCTTCAAAATGTTGAAAAGCTAATCTCAACAAAAAGATAACCAAATTGCCATTATGTGAGACATAAATAACTTTTGTACAACTGACATGGTGTGTTAACGTAATTAATTATTTTTCTTATGAAGATTAAATGTTGAATAAGAAAAAGAAGAAGGGAAAAACGGATGAATCAAGAAGTGGAATAACGAGTAAGAAGAAATGGAGAGAGATGTGTGGCAAAAATATTTACTTAATCTTTATGTAGTTTAGTAATTATGTTAAAGTTTAAAGGATTTTTTTTTTGCATATAAAATAAATTAGGCCATAATCTGAATCTTAAAGCAATTAAGAATTAAGACATACTTTTAACTTTTGGGGCCCAAAATATCTAAAATCAAGTTTCAAAATCAGTTTTCATAAATCCAAAATTAAAATCAGATTTAAAAGATCAGTTGAGAACATGCCCTTCATGTTTTTTATGTTGCTTTATTTATTTGTGCTATGCTATTTTTGTTAAATTGCAAATTTATTTGGTTAGATAATATAATCATGTACGAAAATCCATGTTAAGTTGAATAATGAGTTAATTAATGAGTTAGTTCAACTAGTGGTCACATTTTTCTCCGTGTGAAACTTAAGGATAGCCACTCACTTCCCAAATCGATAAATGATCCAAAGTTGTTCAAAAAGCACAATACACAAGTAATTTTTTTAAAAAACTAATACTCCCTCCATCCCACTTTAATAGTCTTGTTTTCCTTTTTCATCTGTCCCAAATTATAGTCCATTTTTCAATTGAAGAATGTAGTTGTCTTTTAATTTCTCTAAAATACCTTTATTTAATGTAAGTTGTTATTACTATAAACTATATAGATTGTTAGTATTGAATATAACCTACCTCATTTAATGCATTTAGATTTTCTATAACATATTGATATATGAAAAGCCAACTTTATTTCATGTAAGGGTATTTTAGGAAAATAGCAATCTAAATTTGTTTTTCCAACAAAATTAACTAATTTTTCTTAAACTGTGTGAAAAAAAAACTAGGACTATCAATTATTCGTGATTACCAGCAAGACATTCTAATTACGAATCAACTGAAGTAAATTTTCCTTTAGAAAGCACTTCAAATTTTAAATATAAAACTCCTATTCCAGAAGTTATAAATCAAAATCAATCAGAATACTCTCCAACCCATTCACAAATGAAAGGAGAAATAAATGTTATAAATAAACCATATAAGATAAATCATAAATATTTACAAGAGGATTTTGAAGATGAAGAAAGTACTGAAAAAAGAATTTGGTTTTTTCAATTATCGTCAGAATGTAAAGAAAAGTTAATTTTAGAATGGAAAAATGAATTAGAAAAACAAAAATTTAATTTCCCTTTATTTACTTGGTTATCATTCTATGCTTCAAAGATAGGAATAAATGATATATATAATACACCTCAAATAAATGTTCAAACTAATTTATATAAAAAATGAAAATTAAAAGATGATCAAATAATAACTTCAATACACCCTCCATTACAAGAAGTAAAAATTAATATAGGTCAAGGAGACATAATAGCCTCACCTTTTAAAAAAGGCAGGACAGCTGAGTCAAGTACAAATAATACAATAAATTTAGAAGATATTAAAAAAGTTTATCAACAAAATAATTATACAAATCAAATCCTATAGTCAAGTACAAACAATTAGGGATCTAATGGAAAAATAAGAAAGTTTTAAGGTCAATTTGTAATTATCATAAAGAATAGGGGTCAAAATTAAAGAAAAATAAAGCTTAGGGCCTTATTTGAAATAAAATTAGTGACCTAATTAAAAGAAATTCCAAGATATTAGGGTCGTACCATAATTACTTAACAGTCCAGGGACTAATGTGCAAAGACGTTACCAGATATTCTTGGGTAATAGGCCATTGGGCCATTGACTGACTTCTCCTCGGGCCAAGACTACTTTGCCCGATAGGAAGTCCAAGAAAAATGAAGCGGGTCAGCCCACCTTTTTTGATCAATTAAAACCAACCAAAATTAATCAAAGCCCAATCTTAAAATCCAAGTAAAAGAGTGGGCCAGTCAACCATTCTGACCCCAACCGGGAAAATGACGGTTTTCATCCCCAAACTTTGGGGTAAGGACACATTTCGTCCCTCAACTTTTGGGCACGACACATTTGATGTCTGAATTAATAATTTTTGACCAATGTTATCCTCAAAACAACAATTTAGCCAATTTTTAACGGAATTGGTCACGTGAAAATCAGATGACCGTTAAGTAAACTTAAATCACATTTTTAACAAAACCTGCCAGTTTCCCATAGAGAGCTGGTATGTTATGGGCAATTTATTATTATTTTTTAACTTTCACATATTTAATTTATGTTACATACAAAACATACTAGTTTTCCTTTGGGCGCTATTTAACCAATTTTTCCTATAAATAGCTGGTACAAAACATACTGTTATGGGCAATTTATTTTTTTAAAATTTCACATATTTAATTTATGTTAAATACAAAACATACTAGTTTTCCTTTGGGCGCTATTTAACCAATTTTTCCTATAAAGAGCTCGCATGTTTCCCATAAAGAGCCTGGTACAAAACATATTACAAAACCTACCAGTTTCCCATAGAGAGCTGGTATGTTATGGGCAATTTTTTATTTTTTTACTTTCACAAATTTAATTTATGTTAAATACAAAACATACTAGTTTTCCTTTGGGCGCTATTTAACCAATTTTTCCTATAAAGAGCTGGTATGTTTCCCATAAAGAGTTGGTACAAAACATACTACAAAACCTGCCAGTTTCCCATAAAGAGCTGGTATGGTATGGGTAATTTATTGTTTTTTTAACTTGCACATATTTAATTTATGTTAAATACAAAACATACTAGTTTCCCTTTGGGCGCTATTTAACCAATTTTTCCTATAAAGAGCTGGTATGTTTCCCATAAAGAGTTGGTACAAAACATACTACAAAACCTGCCCGTTTCCCATAAAGAGCTGGTTTCTTATGGGTAATGCATTATTTTTTTTTAACTTTCATATATTTAATTTATGTTAAATACAAAACATACTAGTTTTCCTTTGGGCGCCATTTAACCAATTTTCCTATAAAGAGCTGTATGTTTCCATAAAAGAGTGGTACAAAAAGACTACAAAACACCTGCCAGTTTTCCATAAAAGAAGCTGGTATCTTATGGGCTAATGTATTATTTTTTTTAACCTTTCATATATTAATTTATGTTAAATACAAAACATACTAGTTTTCCTTTGGGTGTTATTTAACCAAATTTTCCTATAAAGAGCTGGTATGTTTCCCATAAAGAGCCGGTACAAAACATACTACAAAACCTGCCAGTTTCCCATAAAGAGCTGGTATGTTATGAGTAATTTTTTATTTTTTTAAAATTTCACATATTTAATTTATGTTAAATACAAAACATACTAGTTTTCCTTTGGGCGCTATTTAACCAATATTTCCTATAGAATTAGGCAGCGACAAAACATACTACAAAACCTTTGCCAGTTTCCCATAAAAGAGCTGGTATGTTATGGGCAATGTATCTATTATTTAAATTCGCATATTTAATTATGCTTAAATACAAAACATGCCTAGTTTTTCCTTTGGGCCTATTTAACCAATTTCCCCTATAAATAGCTGGTACAAACATACTACCCAAAACCTGCCGTTTTCCATAATGGAGCTGGTTATGTTCTAGGCACATTTATTATTATTTTTATTTTTACTTTCATTATATTTTTAATTTATTGTTAAATACAAAAAAACATACTAAGTTCGCTATTTACCATAAATTAAAATATGTGAAATTTTAAAAAAATAATGCCCTAACAGTATGTTTTGTACCAGCTATTTATAGGAAAAATTGGTTAAATAGCGCCCAAAGGAAAACTAGTATGTTTTGTATTTAACATAAATTAAATATGCGAAATTTAAAAAATAATAATACATTGCCCATAACATACCAGCTCTTTATGGGAAACTGGCAGGTTTTGTAGTATGTTTTGTACCTGCTATTTATAGGAAAAATTGGTTAAATAGCGCCCAAAGGAAAACTAGTATGTTTTGTATTTAACATAAATTAAATATATGAAAGTTAAAAAAAATTAATAAATTACCCATAAGATACCAGTTCTTTATGGGAAACTGCAGGTTTTATAGTATGTTTTCTACCAACTCTT